>NC_081423.1:27641730-27896730 GCF_949786415.1 Peromyscus eremicus
CCAGCCCGTCCATTCTCACTTTGCTTCCCAGCTTATGAGGTGAGTGATTAGCTCTGCTACAGCTTTGGTCATGAGGACCAGAGCAAAGTGTTGTCTGATCTTAGACTGGAACTCCAGAATCACAAGTCAAAATGAACCTTTTCTCTTTATAAGTTGATTGTCTTAGGTATTATATGACAGTAACGAAAAGCTAGCTAACACAACACCTTTCACCATAATCCCCACATGCCCAGGAGGTGGCAAGTATTTGCCTGGCCAAGGGGATGGAAGCTCCTTAGACCCAGTTGTGGTCTGTCACTCACTAGCTCGGTGACCTTGGGCAGGTCATTTCATTTTTCTAGGCTTTTGTGAAGTTGGGAGCTTGGATTGATCTGGGCTGTTTACAAATGCTATACGCACCCCAAGCTCAGGCCCGCAATTCAAGGGCTGTTGATTTTCACTTACATCTGTCTGTTAGAGATGTAAGGAAGGAGAGATCGAAGGAATTGATAGGATTCCAGATAACCATTTAGCCACTTTAGCGTTTGGTTTCAGACTAATCCCCTGACAGTAGCACTCTTAATGTCTCCATAGCCCCGCACATAGGCAAAAGGGAAGTGCTACCTTCTATTATGAACTGACTTTTGACCCCCTCCCCAATTCCCATGCAGAAGCCTGTCTGTTACTTTACTATTGCTACGATAAACACCATAACCGAAAGCAACTTATGGAAGAAAGAGTTGAATTTGGCGTATGGTTTCAGAGTGACAGGAGTTCATCATGGTGAGTGGCGGGGGGGGGGGGGGGGGGAGGCAGGCATGGCAGCAAGTGGCAGGCATGATGTCAGGAGCGGGAAGCTGAGTGACCACATCTAATGGCAAACATAGAGCACAAAGAGTAAAGTAGGGCAAGGCTATAAACCCTCAAAGCCCACCACAGTGACATACTTCCTCCACCAAGGCCACATCACCCAAGGATTTCCATAACCCAACACACACACACACACACACACACACACACACACACACACACAGTACCACCAATAGGGGACCAGGTGTTCAAATATAAGAGCCTATGAGGGACATTTCTCATTCAAACCACCACAAAGCCTTAACCTCTGACGTGTGATGATATTTTGGCATAAGGCCTTTGTAGATATGACTGGGGTTAAATAAGGTTTGAACAGCCATGCCGTTCTCTGATGGAACTGGCATCCTCACAAGAAGAGGAAAGGGAACACACGGTAGAACATTTCTCCTCCTCCACCACACCTGTCATGTAAGCACGCCATATGAGCACATCCATCTCTAAGCCAGGAGAGGCTGCTCAGTATATGACCATGTTGGCCCCTGGATCTCAGTTCTAGGCCTTTGAGAATGATACAAAAGTGAATTTCTGTTATTTAAGCCCCTCAGCCCCTACGTTTTGGTATGGCAGCCCACACCCACAGATAAAACAGGATTCCAGATTTGATGATTTTGTGAGACATAACACTGGCGTAATCCTCAGCTTAAACGGCTTCTCCTGCAAAATACTGATTGAAAGGGAGCGGTGGCAGATGCCAAACACTGCTGTGGTCATCTCTGATCTCTTCCTGTTTCATCGCAACTTTTTTTTTTTTTTTTTTTTTTTTTTTTTTTGCCTGTAGGTTGGTTGTTCCTACCACATCCGAGGTAGTGGTCTCAAAACTAGGTAATCATTCCCATCTCAGCCCTATGGTATTATGCAAATCTAGTATAGTTTGAGTTCTGGCATTGATCAAACTTGAGGTCAAAATCTGCTTCTAGCGTATGACTCTCATCAAGATCTCAAACCCTATGGTGGACAGTTGCATTATTTATACAACGGTAAGAATATCCGCAGTTTACCAGGTCACTGTGAAGATTAAAGACAATAGAAAATACTGGAGTCTTACTCATAATGCTACCCACCATGCATTTGAAGCGAATGGGGAGGTGGTTATATTGCTTATTTTTTATCTTACCACAAAGCATCCCAAATTTAGCATCTTGAGACACTACTCATTCATTAATTCACATTTTGTTGGGGGTAAGGATCTGTGTGTTGGGTTGGCTTGCTGCCTGATTCTAAGGTTTCTTACCATATTGTAACGCACACATTGGCCGTGGCCGCCACCTTATGTGAAGTCTTGGCTGAGGGAGGGTCTGCTCATGTATGTGGCTGTGGATGGAATTCAGTTTGTTGCTGCTGTGGTATGGAGGGTCTCATTTTCCCAATATTTCTCATAATTCATTGCTCTGTTGGCTTCTCCATAGAGAAGCTCAAAATGTGGCAGCTGGCTTCCCATAGAGCAGAAAAGAGTGCAGGAAGAAGGGGTAAGGGGGAGGGAGGGGGAGGAGAGGCAAGCTGGGATCTTCTGTAACTCAGTCTTGAAACTGATATCCTATCACTTAAACCAGACTGTATTAAAAAATAAGTCTAGCCCCTCAATCAGGGGATTGCCATTGCCGAGGCCATTGTCCTGGGAAGGAAGACCAGGAGATAGGGATCACTGGAGGCCACCTAACAGGCTGCTGACCATGACAGAGAATGAAAGGGGACAGCAGCACACGCAGGAATGAGAACGCTGTCCTCATCGTGGGTGGATTCTGCTCTTGTGCGTTTCCCTGCTTGCTCAACTCGATCACCGCAAGATCAATACTCAAGGCACTTTGATAGCCATTATAAGAGCGGCAGAGGTGCCCAGTGTGCACACCCCTAGCTGAGGTGTGACAATCAGATGACACTTAGACTTTTTTATTCAGCTCTCCTACCATGAACATGTCCCTTCAGCTCTCAGACTGTGAACATGTCCCTTCAGCTCTCAGACGGTGAACATGTTCCTCTTGCAGTCTATTAGTACCACATTTTTTTCTCATTTGTACCCTTTCTTTTGGTGATGTCCCTGTTTCCAGTGATGGCCCTTGAGCATACCAGAGAGCTGCCTAATGGTGGAAAACAAAGAAGGCTGTGACGTGGGTCTGAGAGACTTCATTTAGAAATGACTCATAGATCTATTAGTTTTAAGTTCGATGGCAATGTGTCCATAATACATACGAATTAAGGTATCTTTAGACAGACACTCTTCTGGCCTAAGTTATGTATTATTCAGCTTATAAAAGTGTTTATATTGGAATCTCTGAGCAACCTGTGTGTTTCTCCTGGGAACAATGGTTTAGCATTGGCTAATTCAGTGTTACAATCACATTCCAGCACATAACTGCCATGAATAATAATGACTTCTCTTAGATTTGAAACTCAACTTTACCACTTGACCAACTGTGTCATCCTGAAAAGCTTCTTAGTCTCTTTGTGTTTTCTTGTTTGTTTTTTTTTTCTTGGAAAACAGAGTTCAGTTCACGTGGATTGTTCTGCTTCTGGAACTTTCCTTTCTATTCTGGGCCCATGCTGGATGCAGCATAGGCATGCATGAACTCCATATTGAATAACACAAAGAACCCCTGAGTCTACTGAATAAGACATCTACAGCCAGAGAATTGGGGACTTCTGTTGCAGGTTTTTGCTTTTGATGTCATCCTTACCGATGTATGAAGCATTATATATATAATCTTGCATTAAAATCTGTATTAGGATGTTAAATCAATGGTTTTGTCAGACTGTTGACTCACTTCCACTAGGAACTCAGAGAACAATCAGCAGATGGAAATGTACCCAAGACACAGCAGCTGTGGTATTTTCTCTATGTCACCAGGCAGTCAGCCAGAAATGGACTTGGCTGTGGTGTTCAACAACACCAGTCATCCAAATAAGTTGCCTGTGTTGTTTCAGAGAAGATTTCAAATGTAGAAATGCCAAGTCATCACCACAAGAGCCACAGTGCAGCACTCTGACAGTCCTTCAACTTGCAATGTGACCTTGTGTTGCTTCCCAAGCCCAGGCCCTATCTTTCCCCAGATAGAGAGGATTTGGGCTCTCCAACATAGACAGCCTTGCGGGGAGGAACCAAGAAGACTTCAAGGACTGCCACCACTATCCCTCTGTGAGGGAGGCAGAAAAGTTATTAGAAAGAATGTGTACTATACCCTAGTCCCTCTATGGCTCTCTTTCTGGGTTGAATCCAGGGCCTTGTACATGCTTGGCAAGCACAGTATACTGAGATACGTCTCCATTTTCAACCTGCTTCCAGTCTTCTAGTGGAGTGTGTGTGTGTGTGTGTGTGTGTGTGTGTGCTTGCACGTGTGTATAAGGAATCTAGAGGACAATTCTTCAGGCATTGTCAACCTTATTTTTTAAGGTTTTCTTTTTAAAGTGTGTGTGTGTGTGTGTGTGTGTGTGTGTGTGTGTGTGTGTGTGATGTGTACACATGTGCCCAAGTGCACCAATGCACCATGGCACACTTCTGTAGGCCAGAAGACAACTTGAGAGAGAGGACTCTTTTCTTTCTCCATTTGGATTTCCGGTATCAAACTCCAGTCTTCAGGCTTGGCCGGAAGTGCCCTTACCTACGATCCATCTCTCTAGCCTCCCACTTTCCTTTGTTGAATCAGGGTCTCTCAATAACTTGGAACTTGCCAAGTAGGCTAGACTTGCTGCCAGCAAGCCACAGGGATCTGCTCTTCACTGCCTCTCCAGTGCTGGGATTACAGATGTTTGCCACACACTCCTGGCACTTTTTTTTAAGCTTGGTTTCTAGGAATGGGACTCAGGTCCTTATGCACGTACATTATGCAAGCACTTAAGCAATTGAACTGTCTCCCTGGTTGCTCATAGACTCTGTTCCTTGAGGTCATCTTGGTGCAGCCGTGTTACTCAAAACTAGTTCTGCACTTTGCCTTGGTAATTTCATCTGCTAAATTCACCTATTTTTCAAAAGAAACCAAGACTATGGCCTTTTGAGGACTCATGCTCATGAAGGAGAATCTCAAATTGATCCCTGGTAGGGTCGTCCATTCACACACACACACACACACACACACACACACACACACACACACATACACACGTGCATGTGCACGTGCACCCCCCCTCCCAGTGGCTAGTAACAGCTACTAACAATAGCTAATTCTGAGTGTTATGTCCCAGGCATTATTTCAGTACTGCTCTTTCAACTTCACCAGTACTCCATGACATGGGCAATGGAACTAAGGCACAGAGGCACTAGGCACATGGTGACAACTCAAGACATAGCAGATCTGAGGTGTTCTCCCAGGTCACCTGACTCCAGAGCCTGTGTTAATAATGTCCAGTACCTCCCCCAAGAAGATACCTGTAGTTTAAGGAGGGTGTCTTGGAGATAACCTTTGCTCCTATTACATGATAGAAATCTCAGGTGGTCCATGAGCTGGGAAAAAGACCTGGGGGTGAGGGAGGAGAGAAGCTGCACACTGCCCTTCCTCCACAGGCACAATGCATGGGGTTATCGTAACGTACATTTGAGAGCTGGTCACCCAAAGCAAAGACTGGAAAACAAATTGCATTCATCATTTTTCCTTCCCAGGCATCCTTCCTCAATCTCAAGTAAGCAGCTACCATCAGTTTTTTGTGTTGAGAGACTTTAGGACTAGACATACCTAGGGAACTGAGGTACAGAAGGCAGCCTCCCCAGCGTCAGACTCCCACTCCCTGTTTTTCAGTAAATGTTGCTTATATTTATCTAACGCCTTCTCGGTGCAGGGGCTGGACTTGTCATATAGGCTTTGTTGTTACTCTCAACAACTAGCTACTAAAACCTCACAGTGTACAGGAAATGAAATCAGAGCCGTCACGTGACCACAGAAGAAAGACAACCCACAGTACACGGAACTGGGGTCCTAGAGGTCCAGAGCCAGACCCTCTCTCCAGCAACTGCAGGAGACTTCCTCAGTACCAAACGCCCGCATCTTGTGCCCAAAGCTTTCATTAACTTGGCTGCTCCTGGGTGGCAACTGAAACCACAAGGCTGGAGAAAAGGCTGTCAAAAGTGGCAGGAGATGGATGCACCACATAAAACAAAAACCTCTTTGGAGACAGAAGGGATGTGGCCTGGAACACCAGCAACCATATATTACAGTTATAACGTGACTCACGTTTTAAGTTGCCTTTTATCACACAAAGGAAAGGTGGACCCAGAAAGGCTCCTACCTTAGGTGTTGGCCACACTGTTGAAGAATATTACATTTCACACAGACACATAGACACACAGACACAGACACACACACACACACACACACACACACACACACACACACACACACACAAATCCCTTCAAATGTGGCAGAGCTTTCAAGTGTTAACATCCTGATCTGAAGGAAATGGATATTTAAAAAAGAAAAACACTTAGGGCCATTTGGTGCCTATTGAACCCAGAACGGCTGTAGCATCTCATGGTAGACATATAAATTGGAACAACATTTGGGAGGGCAATTTAGCAATCCAGATCAAGGAGCTTCAAAATGGGAACAGTCTTTATTGAACCATTGGCTTCTGGGGTTGTATTCTGTGGAAGCAACTGGAGGCAGGCAAGAATGAATTCACAACCTTGTTTTCAAAGGAAGCAAAACAATCTAGTTATCCTTCTACAGCCTGTCTGTCATCAGCCTGTGCAGTACAAACCATAAAGACATCCCAAATCCATCTTCTTCTCTCTTGAGCCAACTTCTTGAGTGAACTCAGACACAGACACCCCCTATGCACCTAGACTTCTTTCTAACCTCATCCGTCTACTCTGCCAGACTTTCTTTCAAAACAGTTCTCATTAGGCCCCTTCCTGCTCACCTCTTTTGGACTTCACCTTGCTCTGTGAGAGCAGACCTTCACCAGGTGCCCAGCTGAGAGAACATGTAGCAGAGGTCAGCACACGTTTCTGTCATCGGCAAAAAAGTAAATATCTTATGGTTTGTGAGCCATAAGGTCACCGTGGCAACTCTACAGCTCTGTCATCCAAGTGTGACAACTCCAGATATTATGTAAAGGAGCAGGACTCTGTTTCAGTCCCTATGAAAGGAGGCAGGGTGTTGGGCTGGGCCCCTGGATTGCAATCTGTCGACACTTGTCCTATAGGATATTGCAGCTATCTTCTTTTCCAGCTTCCACAAAGTCACTCTACCCCATCTTGTCACTGCCTCCATTCACATCAGGACAGCAGACCAACTGCTTCCTCTACCAGCCATCATCCTGTTTCCTGCACCCATTGCTCCTTCTCACAGCCCCTACATCTTTTTTCCTGGCTAATCGTTTCCTACTATCTCAGCTCGACCTCAGGGTCCTTTTATCTGATCCATGTCCCAGCTCTCCCCTTTATCTCCAAAGACTCTACATGTCCTCTTTAGAACTGGTCAAAATTTTCATTCATTGATTTATTTTTTTTAATCTGTATGAATGCCTGTATGCATGTGTGTACACACTTGTGTGCAGTGCCTGAGGAGGCCAGAGAGGGAACCAGACACCCTGGAACTGGAGTTTCAGATGGTTGTGAGCTACCATGTGGGTGCTGGGAACCAAACATGGGTCCTTTGCAAGAGCAACCAGTACTCGTAACCACCGAGCCACCTCTCTAGCCCTAAAACTGGTCGAATTTAAGATTAGGTCATTCTTGGTGTAACTGTCTATCTTTATGTCACTTCTGTTAGGACCAAAGTTTGAGATCGTAAGGGATCACACCTATGACCAAAGTTTGAGATCATAAGGGATCACACCTATGACCAAAGTTTGAGATCGTAAGGGATCACACCTATGACCAAAGTTTGAGATCATAAGGGATCACACCTATGACCAAAGTTTGAGGTAATGTGGGATCACACCTGTCACAGACCACAATTCTATTCCTAGTGACTGGCATGCAGTAGTTGGTGTGCTGGTAGAAATGTTTCTTGAACAAAGTATCACACAATGAGAATATAAAGCCTACACAGGTTCATACTGAAGTTTTAGGGCATAAATGTGCAGACGATGTTTTCTTTTACAATAAAAATATCCTCATTTCTCAAATTTCTCACCGCGGACATGTATTACTCAAGTACTTAGAAATGGAGCCAGTGGGATTCGGGAGAAGGCTCAGCTGGAATTGCCACACAAGCATGAGGACCTGAGTTTGGGTCCCCAGTCCCCGTGTGAAAATCCAGATGCAAGAGTTTGTGCCTATTAACTCCTGCCCTGATGGGACAGTGGTAGGCAGATCCCTCCCACCCATTAGCCGGCCAAACTAGCTGAAATGGCGACTTCCTGTTTCAATGAGAGACCTTGTCTCAAAAAAATAAGGTGAAGAGCTATTTGACATCACTGGCTTTCACACAAATGAATGTGCACTTGAACATACATGTGTTTACATGTGAACACATCAAAAAAAGAAGGGAAAGAAAAACTATCAATGAAGATGAGACAGAAGAAAAAAGAGAAGAGGCCCACTACAAATCTAACTTATTTTTGGTGTATCCCACAGTTGGACTATTCATCTGCTTGTTCAGAGCTCCCTAGTGAACCCTACTATGTCCATGCTTATAGCCTTTATCTAGTCATTCATTTCTTTGTTTGTACAAGTCACTTTGTGAGACCAGGAACACCTGTGTACCAGGGCTGTGATTCAATGAGCCCCCACTTCCAGGAATGCTGGTGACAGATGGCCACTAGCATTCACTTACCCACATGGTCTAATTGGCCTTCTAGGACCTTCCAACTCCAAGTTTAGAAAGGGGTTAAGAGAGCAGTCGCTGCCTCGTGAGATTCCAGGCACCAGCAGTTTTGCAATGCAGAGAGCGTCCATGCAGATAGAAAGTATGACAGCTAACTTATTTATTTCACTCACCAGCAGCTCAGTTTCAAACATCTGGTCATTTCCATGCCAGGCTGGTCTCCAAGTAGTACTTGGGAGCAACAGGCCACATGGCCACCATGTTCCTATTTATTCATCCAGTAATTCCCTCTACATTCAAGAGGAAGCCAGTGAAGATGATACTAATTAATATCTCCAAATAGAGATGGCATTTTTGCCATCTTTGAAAGAATCTGTGTGGGTGGGAGGAAGGGAGAGGAATCAATGATTTTTTTTAATATGTAGATTACGTAACAGGTTCGGAGCTACAAATATATAAAGGGTTTATGTTCTCACTTGTTTTATAAAGTTTTAGGACATTCAAAAGAATCGGGATATGAAATAACACATGATAAAATAACTAGCAACCCTAACTGTCCAACAAATGATAGCAAAAGTCATGCTGAGGCCAGAAGCTCTATGGATCCCTTAGTCACAGTTCCTTTAGGAAATGGAGAGACATTAGCTCACATTGGTGTATCAGAGTGCTGTGCTCTTTGCTGCAAGTAACAGAAGAGGCCAGCTCAAGGGACTCCAGCAGTAGAGCAAGTGACATTTCCCATTTGATGAAGTCCATGGATAGGGCAGGGCTGGTTGCATAGCAACTCACGAAGGCACCCAGAACCCTGCCTTTTCTCATCCCTTTGCTTTCCCAACAACAGTCACTCCAGCCCCAGACTTGGAATTGAAATGGCCGCAGCAATTACAGGTGTAGTAAACATCTGGACATTACAATCCTTTCTTGTGGTTTCTATCAGGAATGAGGAATCGTCCACTAGGAATACCCCAGAACATTTTCCTAATGAAATGTTGAATAGAAAAGGGCCATTTCCCCCCATGAACCAAATTCTGACAAATACACAGAGCCGACACCTGGACCAGTCGGTCCCCTTCTGGAGTGGAGGGTAATCAGTGTCTCCTAAAGGGCATGGCTATGTGGAAGATGGATTTTGTTAGGAGGGTAAAGGAGGCACCCAATAATGTCTATCATTCATAGTTAACTCAAAGGTCAGGAACGTTTCATAGCCATAGAATGTGACACAGCAATGAGATTCCCAGCTCTTCACTTACCATGCTACCACATACCACATGCATACACAAATGCATGTGTGTGCACACATATCATGCACGTGTGCGTGCACACACACTTGCACTTTGCCAGAATTTCATGATTTGTGTTATTTTAAAGCAACTTGCTTTCACCAAACGTTCTGAATTTCTGTCCACTGCTCAGCTCTAGGCTAATCTTGCACTGTTATTTTCCCAGAGTACCTCTTGTCTCCTGTGTCATCCCAGTATACTGCCAACAGTATTCTTATTCAACCCTTATTCTCCTGAGGGTTCTAGCTTACACAAGAGTCTCAAAAACATTAAAGTAAGGGTTTTGAAGGTTGGATATGGGTAGACAAAGATGCAGAAATGTCTAGAAGGACTGCAAGACATTGGGTTTAGAGAGCTGGTTAGTGCCAGCCATTAAAACAGGGATTTAGAGATAGTTAGGTAAGCTGACGAGATAGAGAACTGGAGGATGCAGAGAGTTACAGGTACCCAGAAAGATGAGAGACCTGAGAGCAAAGTAGTGATGAATGGAGCCCATTAATGACAAGGACTCAAATAAAGTAAAGAATAAAGAGAGGCTATGGACATGAGGAATTTATTGTCCATTTTTCCCCAGACCATAAAAAAAAAGAGCAAAGGATAACAGAAAGTTAGGATGAAAGGAGACAAGATTGAGAATCTGAGTTTTTGTAATATATGTATGTCTGATGCTGAAGATCGAACACAGGACCTTTTGACTTCCAGGCCTATGGTAGGCAGGTAACTTACCACTGACTGTAACTCCACTAATCTAATTTTTCATGATAAAACAACATTTCCGTAAGATTGTCTAAAATGTAGTAACAGAGACCAAACTAAAGTCTCCAATGCTTGACTGGGTGAATCAACCACTGCAGTTTGTTGTCCTCATCTATGTGCAGAAGAGGGATTAAAGTGTGAAGTCCAGAGGGGCAGTAAAAGCCAGTCTCCACCCAGACAAACACTCCTACTCCTCGTTCTCCCAACTCCGTCGCTGTGCCCATCATCGGATCTGGACTGCTGCTGTCTCTTCCCACCTGATCTCCCTCCCACCTCCGGCCCTTGTCCCCAGGTCAGCAAATACGTCACAACTTTTCCCTGTCTATGCTACTTCAAAGGTTCACCAAGGATGTTCAAAGAAGGAAAGGAACTGGACCTGGACAACAGCATAAAAAGCTGAAGAAAACATGAAATTGACCTCTACATAGTCAAAAATATAATTCAAGGTGACTCACCCATCTGTAAAAATGAAACTGTACAATGTCTAGAAGAAAGCAGAGGAAAATCATCCAAGGCAATGATATTTATATCCAACCCAAACTCAAAGATCAAATGGATTTCATGAAATTCAAAACAAGTTTTATCAAAAGACATAACTAAGAAATTGAAAAAAAAACCCTACTGTTAGATTGGAAAGAAATAATTTAAATAAGATATATTAAATGTATATGCACACAAAGTATGCACATAGCAAACATGCTTTTATTTAGAATACATAAAAAACTTATAAAAATCAATAATTAAAAGACAAAGGAAATTATTTTAAACGCTTCATAAAAGATACTCCACAAAAAGTAAAAACAAAAAAGAAAAAAGAAAACTGGAAAGACCTTGGAATTATCCATTATCAAGAAAAAACAAATGGAAATAAGAGTGAGATGCCATTTCCTATATATCAGAAGGGTAAGATTAAAAGGGGAAAAAACAAGACGCCTTTAATCCCAGCACTCAGGAGGCAGAGGCAGGTGGATCTCTGAGTTTAAAGCCAGCCTGGTCTACAGAGCAAGTTCCAGGACAGTCAGGGCTACACAGAAAAAAACCTATCTCAAACAAAATAAATCCATCATAAATAAACTAAGTAATTAAAATGAAAAAAGACAGGCAATACAAACACTGACAAGCAACCAGAGATCCAATGGATTGCTGTTTGGAGGACAAAATGATATCACTATTTTGGAACACTGCAAATAGTCCCTCAGGAAGTTAAATAGATCCAAGAACAAAGCTGGAGGATTTACACTGTACAGTTTCAAAACTTGTCATAACCTCCATCTGACTTATTTGTTATTTATGTATTTTGCACAGGGTCTCACTATGTAGCCCAGGCTGGCCTTCAGCTCCTGTTCCTGCTACCCCAGCTTCCTAAGTGCTGGGATTACAGGCATGTGCCACCATGCTTTGCTTAGGGTTTACTATGACAACAGGGGCTGGAGAAAGATGGCTCAGTGGTTCAGAGCACACACTGCTCTTGCAGATGACTCTAGTTTGAATCCCAGCACTCACTGCAATCAACTCACCTGTAACTCCAGCCCAGGGGATTCAATGCCATCTTCTGGCCTCCTTGGACACTGCACTTATGTGCACGGACCCGGACATAGATACACATAAAGAGACACATATTTTTTTAACTTAAACAAAAGTTTACCATAACAATATGTTAATTAAACAGTGTGATAATTGCATAAGGGAGATGTCTACAACAATGGAATGGAATGAAGAATTCAGAAACCGACTCACGGATGAGTCAGCTGTTTACAAAGGTCTGAAGGTAATTCAATGAAAGACAAGACAGTTTTTTTTAATAAGTGATGCAAGAATAAATGAATATATATACATACATATATATGTATATATATATATATAGGCCTTATATATATATATATATAGTCTCTTGCTTAGGCTTTTAATCCATTTTAGCTTAATTTTTATATATGATGTTAGGCAGGAGTTACAAAGTGTACAAAGTGGACCTTAACTCCTGCCTAACATCATATATAAAAATTAAGTTAAAATGGATTAAAAGCCTAAGCAAGAGACTAAAATGATATGAATTTTGGAAGAAAATCTTGCAACATTGGATGATGAAAAATTTCTTAACAAGGGCATAAAGTTGAATGTAAATGAAAAATAAATAACTTAGACTCCAGAAAATAGCTTTATAATTTAAAACTTATAGTTCATGCTTCATACTGAGAGAAAATATTAACTAAACATACCTCAGAGAATATTTGCCATCTAAAATATACAAAGAACTTTTAAAACTCACTAAAACAAAATTGCACTTATGTTTTATAAAATGAAGGGAGATTAGAGCAGACATTTCTTCAGTCTGAAAAATGACATGAGTGAATGAGAGGGTGCTCAATATTACTATTCATCAGGGAAATGCAAATTAAAGCCAAAAGAGGAAATGATCGAATAAGCCGAATTGCTCTCCTTTATGCAAGCTATGAGAAAACTCACCAAAATGATGCGAATCAACTTTTTTGAAATTCTGGGAACTAACCAGGCACACAGGGAACAAGTCTTCAAGAGGAGCAGCGGAATCTCACTGAGACTAGGAGCTTCGTGGTATTTCCATTTGCTGGATTCCCATCCCCATTCCTCACCTTCATCTTGAAAGTTAACAGTACCAAACCACAGCCCAAAACAGCACTCTGGCAGCCACGAACAGGGAAAGAAATGGAATTGCCACTGTGTGACCTGACTCCTGGCTCCTGAAGAGTGCCAATTCAACATGCATTTATTCGACTTTGAGTCACCCTGTGAGCATTTTTCAAAAGCTGTCACAGGAAACTGCCTACTATTACAGCTGTGTGAGGGATAACAGTTGGAAAACACAATAGTTGGACTAGAAAAGTTAACAGGAAAATCAGGGGGAACGAAACAGCCATAATGAGCTTGAGACACTCTGATTCACTCTAGGTGCCTAAAAGGCCACATGCATGCACCAGTCTGTGTGAAAACGTAGGAAAGACCAGAGACAAGCCTTAGCCTGCACCTCTGGCTGACTATGAGGCTCTGTGCAGGAAGAATTGAGGGCTGAAGTAGAGGGCCAAGTTACTGGCTGAGTGTTCAAGGAATATTCAGGCATTCACAGAGGGACTGTATTAGATTTCTCCAGAAGGATAGAAGTAATCAATTGAGTGTGCATAATTTATAGGAGCAGATTGCATAAATCACCTTACACAATCAAAGACCTGCTGAATAGTCCCACAGTAATATCTGTAGGCTGGAGGGGGTGGGAAACGCACAGCTTTTGACTACAATAAGCTGGAAGCCTCAGAACAACAGAATCCGATGATGCAGTACCAGGTTGAGACTGAAGGTTTGGAAGCCCCCTCAAGAGCTCCTTGTTTGAATCCATGTTCAAAGCTGAGGAATCTGGGGTCTGATATGCCGAACCAGCAGCCACCACCAAAGCAAAACGTGCTCTTTTTCCAAAAAGGGTAGAGTTGTACCCGTGAAATAAAGGTTTATGTCCCCAAACTCTTACCTGAAATTCCAACCCTGAAGATGGCAGTGCAAGGCCACACACTCTTCAGATGGTGACTCGGTCCTGAGGATAGTGCATGCATGGGTGGAATTGATGTCTCTGTGGAAGAATTCCCACAGGAATGAGCCCCTCGCCTGAAGACACAGCAAGGAGACACCAAATCTGGCAGCCTTGATCTCAGGATTCTGTCCCCCAGAATGCTGAGGGATAATGCTCTGTCATCTCTAAAGCCACCCAGGCCATGGTTGTTCATCACAGTATCCCAAACAGAGGCAGTTATTAACGGTACTCTGTAACTCTCAGAAGTGCTCCAGTTTATACACTAATCGACACAGTCATTGTTCCCTCCAAGAACCCACACTGACGTAATGGCACAGAGAAGTAAGCTTGTGTGGGGTTGAGGACAGATGGCTAGGGCCTGAGGCAGCTTCCTAAAGCCAATAGGGAAGTGGTAGGCACAAGGGACACTATGGATAGCCAATGGTGAGCAACACAAGAAGCTCCCCAAAAGGAAATAGGAGGTGTCCTGGGCGAGGAATCATCCAGAAACTGCGCTACCTGAGGCTATAGCGCTCATGGCACAGCTACCTTTCTTTTCTAACCACGGCGCAGTGGTGGTTAGCCCCAGCGCTTCCTGGAGAAAAATTAACACACAGTAGCCATTTATACTCAATACCCTGGTCCTTCTTTATTTTAGAAAAAAAAAAAAAAGAAGAGAGCTTCACTTTTAAGACTTTAATCATGGTGGAAGCCTTCTCTAATAGGAGCTGAAAGCATACAAGTGAGCTTCTGGGGATGAGCTAAAGGGAAAATCCCCCATGGAGCCAGCAAGCAAACAGACTCAGAACAGAATGTTGGCGAGAACACCCGTTTCTTTGGTCTCTCAGGGAAAGTTTGGGGGATTCCTGCTCAAGGTGCCCGGGCTTGGCAAGCACCCTATGATTGACTCTTAAGCAGAGCTGGTTTTGAAAGCAAAGCGCCTCTTCATTTATCCTCCCCCAGCTGTGGAAAGAACCACCTTGCTCTGACCTCTTGCCATGGCTGTTGTCAGGAGATGGGAAAACCAGTCAAGGCTCCCCCTAGAAAGGCTGAAATCTCCTTTGCGCCACTTCCGGGCCGCAGTCTGAATAGCCAGCCCCACCCAGGGGTCGATTCCTGTCCGCTATGGTCTGGGTGTGAAATGTCCTTCCTAGGCTCACACATTTGAACACTTGGTTTCTAGATGGTGGCACTGTTTAAGAAACTGGGGAACCTTTAGGGAGTGGGGTCTCTCTGGAGGTGAGTTGCTGAGGGCCAGGCCCTATGAGTGAGAGCCAGGCTCCAGTTCCTGCTTGGCTTTTCCCCTTCCCACCCATCCAAGGAACAAATCCAGTCACCTCCCACTTCCGCTGCTGGCAGGCCATCCCCATCTCGACGCACTTGTGTGTTAGTTACGTGTTTCATTGTTTTGTAACTCTTAGTTATGAAATTTCGGGAAGAAATGGTTTCTTCCGTCTCACAGTTTGAGGGTACAGCCTGTCTTGTGGCCTCTGAAGTGTGAAGCAGCTGGTCTCATTGCACCCAGTAAGGAAGCAGAGAGAAAAACATAGGTTCAGCTGTTTCCTTTTTATTCAACCTTGGACCCTACTCCGTGGAGTGGGATCACTCACACTCAGAGTGGGTCTTGCCACAGAATGACCATAGTCTAGATGTTCCCTTGCAGACATGACCCAGGTTTGTTTCCATGGTGATTCTAAATCCCATCAAATTGTCAATCAAGATCAATCATCACATCTAGTATCTCTTGAACTGTGGACCAGAATAAATCCTTCCTCCCGTAAGCTGTTTCTGTTAGGCATTCTGGCACAGCAGTGAGAAATATAACTAGTGCACTCCAAAGTGCCTTGTGCACCATGCACAGAGGAAGAGAGCCATGGTCCTCATGGAGTATGGAGACCTGTACACTCAGAATAGTCACTTTGCAGCTTTTGGGAGACCCTCACTTTTTTCTCCCCAGCTGGGTTTTTTCCTTAGAATCATTTCCCAAAAGGCAGCTTGTGTTTATTCTATGGGGTTCTTGGGGGAACTTTGGAAAAGGGAAAAAAAAATCAACATAGTAGCTATGCACATGGGAACCATATGTTTCACGATGCCTCATGTGTGCTGTGTTTGTGATATAAAGGAAGATATGCAAAAATAACCACCTGACAGCTCCACCATCCACATGCACCAGGAAATTCAAACAGCCTATGTTCATATGCAAAAACATACGCATATGGTAAAGCTGATGGACGCCTTAACTTTCACAGGTTGTTAAAGCTGAAAGAGTTCATTCAGGGGCTGCAAACTCCAATTCCTCCAGAGATCATACCGGTGATATAAATAAGGGAACGGGCCAGATGAGACCCTATGAGACTGGGAGCAAGGCTGTGGACTAAAGGGGCTCCCCTGGGCAATTATTGCCACATGAAAAAACAGAGAAATCTAAAATTTGTTATGTAAGTTCTCTTGACTTTTCTGATCAACGTTGTGGAGTGATTAAGGTCTAAGAGACTGCTTTGGCCAAACACTACATACATTTCCAAGACTTGATTCATGGGCCTGGAATTTGAGAGTTTATTTTTTTTTTTTGTCCAGTGTAATTCTGTTATCAGCAACAGGTAAGAAGCAAAAACCTTTCTACATCACATGAAGTGAACAGCAGAGGCCTCCCTGGGACTCCGTTCTCCCGACTTTCAGCATCACATTTTTTTCCCCTCTAATGCAACCACTGAACAACCTGGTTTAACTTACAAGGTTTCATAGACAGCTATTCAGATGATCAGTTCAGCGGGCTTGTTCTAGTTCTTTTCCATTTGTTCCTCGGGGTCCGGACTGCCCCTCCCCCATCTCTGTCTTAGGAGGATGGATTGGATGGGTCTAACTGACATCTTCTTGTCAACCGTGGCATTTAGCTGTCTGCAGCCAATGGGAGCTCACAGGGAAGGTGGAAAGAAAATGAAGTCAGTGTGATTCTTCTAGTTTCTGTCAACTGAAGGCCCCTGCTAGACAGTACATTCTAAGGTGCTCATTTCTCTGGATTCAGTAACACACCCTTTCCGTGTCCCTTCAGGCTTAGGGGTAGTGACACTCTCCGGAGTTAGGTTCACAGTGCTGCACTGTTTCGAGGTGGTTTCCTCAAAGCCTGAACACAGGGTTATGAATATTTCCTTCATTAAAAAATCTTGCCTTGCTCAACTGAATAAATTGATCAACCATTCTGGTTTCCCTGAGACTTACCCTACTTTGGAATTGAAAATATGGTGTGGAAAAATCTCTTAGCTGTGGGGCAAGTGGGATTGTTAGTGTCATGGTTCATTGCTTGTCGACATGATGGGTTTAGAGTCTGGGCACGTCTGTGATTTACTTTCTAGATTTCATTCACTGGTATGGTAAGACTGACCCTAAAGGTGAATGATATCATCCCATGGGATGGAGTCCTAGACTGACAAAAAGAGGGAATGTGAGTTAAGCATCAGTGTTCATCTCTCTGCCTCCTGCCTGTGGATGTAAATGTGACCAGCTGCGTCCTGCTCTTGCTCATGACCTCCCTGCTGTGATGGACTGGACCCTCAAAAAGGGTCAGCTAAATAAACTCTTCCTTAAGTTGGTTGGGTCCTTTGGCACAGTAACAAGAAAAGTAGATAAGAGAGTTGATTGACCAACCCATGAGTTCTTTTTACCTATTTCTTTCAAGTTGCTATTTCTTTCATCACACTACTCCTTTGGAGCTCCTAGGTGTTCAAATATTCTCATTTGATCATTGTAGAGATGATGAATATCTTTAACATATTAAATGTATTTCTATTATCCATAGTCTCCACACTGGTTACTCTTTCATTGCCTCTTGCTTGCTCTCCCTCTTGATGTTGAATTTCTTAGGGTGAGCCTAGTGTGTCTTTTATAATTTGTCCTCACGAGTCAGTTGTACAGTTGATTCAATTATACTGAAGGCCTTCTATGGGCCTGAGTAGCTGCTGTTAGCCCAGTGTTAGGAAACGTTTAGGTCCTGTGCCCAAAAGGCAGCACAAACCTGGGATTTCAACTTCTTGAACATAGATTTTCTTCCTCTCCTCCTCCTCTTTCTCCTCTTTTTCCTCCTCCTCCTCCTCCTCCTCCTCCTCCTCCTCCTCCTCCTCCTCCTGTTCTTCCTTCTCCTTTGTCTCCATCTCCTTCTGCTTCTGCTGCTGCTGCCAGGGTTCTTGACAGTGGCAAGCTTACTTGATCCACACACCCCCACAACCCGAATTGAAATATAGAATTTTTGTAGCTATTATTCCATCAAACAGTCAAGGCCCACGGCTTCATGCCAAAGCAATATAGTTTCTCTCCCAAGGTAGAACTTGAGACTGCATTTCTTATACCCCACGGGGTGTTAAATCCCCACCTGCTGCTTGTAGGACCCATAGCTAGGTCAGAGATTGCTGCAATCCCAGCTCTGCACTACTGCCTGATTTAATTTTGCTCATTCTTTCTTTATACCAAGAATACCTGTCATGCCAAGGTGCTCAAAAGTTGGATTTCTATTTTTTAATGTGTCCTTTCTCCAGCAAACTTGCTCTGCCATGGTTTCAGAACCGAAGATCACTTTGAAACAATGAAGCTCATGCCCAACAAAAAACTAGAAGAGGTTGTGGTTTTGTCCCGCTCTTGTATAGCAGCCTACAGCTGACAAATTGAGCCCAGACAGAACAAGGCTGAGGGGGCCAGATACAGATACCTCACCATGTGTGAGTCACTTCTGATATTAATCTAGTCTCATTTACAATGATTGGCACCATGATGCAAGGTGGAAATGAAATATTCATTGCCCATTCAATATCACCTCATTTGTATGTCCAAGTGTTGACAAAAGAAAAACCTTTGCAGTCTACATTATGAATAATTGTGAATTAATATGCAGCCCTACACCCCTTCCAGGGAGAAGAAAATCAGTTGGATTTGCCAACTGCTCAACAACATGGCCTGGATTCAACTGCAGATGTCACCCACACTCCTGCATCAGAAATGCAGAAGAGACTTGGGTTCCTAAGAGAGACAGCTTTGGAGAGCATCATAGGAGCTGGAACCTAAGAATCTTGGAACATAAAGGTTAAAAGCAACGTTAAAGATCAATTTATTAGGTGAGGAAGGCGAGGCTAAGTTTATATGTCAGGTCTAGACAATTCCTCCACCTCTTCCCAACACGTCTGGAGAGCTGCCCCACAACCCACTTGCTCTTGTAGTAAGTTTCTCATCGTGTGACCTACTATATGTTTTTTGTTTGTTTGTTGTTTTCACCTAAGACTTTGCACGGAGGAGGTCTTTGAGTTTTGAATACCTATGCAGATGTATCAGACAGAACCAGAGTGCTCCATCCATCAGTGGGACTTACAGCCTAACCATGGCAGCTTTTCTTCATTTACTGAATTCATTGGGCCCTGAGGCTTCTTGGAGCTCTGTGAGGAAGGATATACTCAGGCTCTGACACTATGCAAATGTCAACTTAAAGTTTCAGACATTTCTGCAAGTGAGCAAGATGTCAGCAAGAAGTCAGGCTCCTGTAGCACTACTGAAAGCAGGCTCCTCCACTGTTTCCTTCCTGGAGCCCCTTCTGAAGCTGAAGGCCAGGAGTGGGAAGCCTTCTGTCAGAATCTCATTTATCTACTTAGTAATAAGGGCAGCGGGACTCAGATGATAGCCCAGTGTGTAAAGTGTTTGCCTTCCAAACGCGAGGACCTGAGTTTGGTTCTCCTAGACACCACAGTCTTTTAAAAGCCAAGGATGGTGATACACAGTTTCAATCACAGCACTGAGAAGGCAGAGATGAGAGACTTGCTGGCTAGCCAGCCTAGTCTATTTGGTGAGTTCAGGCCAGTGAAAGATCCTGTCTCAAACACAAGGTGTGGATGGGACTTGAGGAATAATAGGATTGTCCTCTGGTTCCAATACACATGCATGTGCATGGTATGCATACAACCAACACACACATATATACTTACACTCACATGAACACACACACACACACACAAACAAAGGGCAGGCAGTCATGGGAGAACATCTCAGAGGAGTAAGGCTATGCAGAAGCAAAGCTCAAAGGAAAACCATTAACATAATTAGAAAACAGGGCAATGGATATAATGAAACTAGTAAGTATTGTTTATTTCCTTTGTACTCATTATCATAGTCATTAAAAAAACAGAAATAGAAAGCTAAGCATGAAGTACCAATATGAATCCTATTTACAGCTGAGAAGGCTAAGCCATGAAGCAGGCTATAAGCTGGTCAACAACCCAAGCAGAACTTGGTTCAAGAATTGCAGCTCTACACCTATTAACTGACTTGTTGGTAGGCTGGTTGACTGATGAACTGATTGACTTGCAGTGCTGGAGAATAAGCCTTGGGCATCATTCATGCTAGGCAACAATCTACTTCTGAGCTCATCCGCAACTCTTAGAGCCTCCAGTCTTGATCACCGAGTGTATGCACACTCTGCCATCTCCCTGGAGAAGTTCAGGATCCCAGCATTGTGTTTGTTCTCTTTGAGGTTTCTTTGGTCCCCTCCATTCTTTTATAGTTTTAGGTTTTAATGATAACAAAAGCTGTTTAATACTTACGCAAAAATTGAGTCAAATACTTTATGTGTAGATTTATCTCATTTATTCTCATAATTCCATGAGGCATCATTAACCCCACGTATTACTGATTAGAAATCTGAAGGTGAAGGAGGTTAAGTCACTAGCACAAGCAATAAGGGACAGAGACCAGATTCAATTTCTAATTTCCAAGTTAGAGCTCTTGTTACTGTTACAGTAGGTCTCAGCTTCATATGTACCCTGGTGTTAGGCTGTGAGTATGAAATGTCCCCTGGAGACTCATGGTGTTGGATGCTTTGTCTACAGCTGGTAATGTGATTTGGGAGCTTCTGGGAACTTTAGGAGGTTGGACCTAGTTGGAGGAAACAGGTCACTAGGGACATGTCTTTGGAGGTTAGACCTGGCCCTAGGATGCCTCCATTTCTTTGCTTCCTGTCTACCATGAGGTGAACAGCCTCCTCCTTCACGGGCTGCTCCTACTACAATGACCTGCTCACTAAGCGAATGTGGACTGAATCCCCAAAACCAGGATGCAAAATAAATCTTTCTTTTTTTCAAATTGCACTCTCAGTCATTGTGATCACAGTAATGAAAAGTAACTGGAATACCGGGGAATCGTCTAAGAGAGGAAATTCCAGGTCCCATCACCAGACCCAGAATAGTAGATCTGGGTCAACACTAGAGTCTGAATTGTTAGAGGACTCTGATGCCAACTCCCTACCCTTCCATCCAGGCACCATGACCAGGCATGGGGTGGATAGTACTGTCACTGTCACAAAACAGTGTTGCCAAAGCCTTCTCTCCTTAGCACATTGGGCACACCCAAACCCACTTGACTAGATGTTGTCATGCACTGTGCCTGCTCATTGTAAGGATCATCTCCTTTCCCTGAGAGTCACTAGAACACAAGGAGGTTGTCGGGGGTATCATCTCTTATGGCAAGTGAAAAACTTAAAAATGATACAACCAAAGAGAGAATGCACTGCCTCACTGGACAGAAAAGTCCGTGGGTAAATCTAAATCTACCTTCAGGCAAGATTCACCAGGAATTCATCTCTCTTCACTTTTTAGTTTTGTTTCTTCTATGTTGGTTTAATCCTCTGGCCTAGATATCCATCAAGAACCACACCTACATACACAACTTCAAGTTCATACCTGTGTTTTAGTGATTCCAAAGTCTCATTCTTAATTGTTTCTGCAAAAGACCCAAGATTGGTCTTCCTTAGGTTACCCTGAAGTGGAGTCTCATCCTTGACACTACACAAAGTGTAGAATACTCTGACTTACTAGATGTCATGAAGGATTCACATCTGAGAAACAATGCCATTTGATCAACCCCATGTGGTTTGGAATCAGGGAGAGCTGAAAGGAGCTGGGGTATGTATGGGTCATGAGGAGACAGAAGGTTCTATCATGATTGCTAATTCCTAGAGCAGAAGTGGCCATGTACAATGTGTTCTTCTCAAGGCTGATGATCCTCCAGGCAACCCCATTCCCACCACTGAGAGGCTGGCTTGGGGATCCTGATGTTCTGTACCAACAGAACAAAACTGGCTGTTACCCAACATTGTAGAATATATCATAGAATTTTAGGGTTGAAAGAACCTTATCGATCTTCCAGTTGAGCCACTTAATTTTGACATTTTAAAAAATCCACAGAATTAGAAAAATCAATAAACCATTCATGAAGCACATAAGCAAGGAACAAGTTTGTTGACATTTGTGGAAATAGCAAGAGAAAGCCTTGGAGTCTTGGATTTGGGTCCCCAGTGAAGGAGGTAAGTCTTTTAAGCAATGTGGTACCATATTTCATTTGTTGACTTACAAGACTTTTCTCAAAGATGTAGTATCAGAGTCAGGACCAAAACTCAGTCCCTGGGCCTAGACCTCCATCTCCATAGTTTGGTGGGAAGTTATCTCTACCCCCTCTGTGTTGCTCCTTATTTATTTTCTCTTCATCATGGTTATCTTTTCCACCTAACAAAGGTTGGCTTCACTGACAGCCAGCACCTATCAACTACCTTCCAAGCACTCAAGAGCGATGGACAGGGGGCAGTAGGTGAGACACAGTTGCTGCACAAAGATGGAAAAGTTGGTAGAGCTCCTTGGAAAATCCCTTTTTCCTGTCAGCTCACCCTGTTTTGCTCCATGTTACTCTTTAGGCTCGACAGATCAAGCCCATGGCCAGCCTCACGTGTCCCTTGAGATCTCCTTTCTCATGAGGGCTGTGTGGTGGATGAATTGGTCTCTTCCTTACCCCACTGCCCCCCTCCCCAGACCCAGAGTAACCTTTCTAGACCTTTCTCAGAGCTTGTTCTATACCACCTGACACACTATCAGTTAAAATTCCGTGGTGAGCGCTTAGCAGAAAGACAAGGTACTTTATTGACAATTCAAATTAGGTTATTGGGCACCATCTGCCTTCCTTCAAATTAATGGCAAGA
Organism: Peromyscus eremicus; assembly: GCF_949786415.1. NCBI lineage: Eukaryota > Metazoa > Chordata > Mammalia > Rodentia > Cricetidae > Peromyscus > Peromyscus eremicus. The sequence continues at coordinate 27,664,846 of NC_081423.1, forward strand.
AGGAATGGATCCTCTGGGCTTTACTTATTTTTAGATTATCCAAAGAAACCCAGCAGGCTGCTTCTAGTGCGTGCTAATCTCCATGCACTGAATAATAAGTGACCCAAGTCAGGCCTCCATTCATACATACTCAGTAGTTTTGGGCAAGACAGTGAAACAGTCTTCTTGGCATCCTGGCATCTGCCCACCTCCTCTCTTTACTTAAGCTAGAAAATCTGATGGAATCAGGGCCCCCAGGATGAAGCTGACTGAAATATGCTTGAGCAATAGAAGTCCAGCATGAACATCCTCTGTCATCCCCAGCCCATAACACATTCAGGCTCAGCCTGGCTGCATCTCATCTTCAAGGTTAGTTCTTGAGGCACTTGGGACTGCAGAGCAAGGCACTCTGGGTAATAGTATCCTATGACTGAGGAATTTTCTTCAAACCATGCCTCTCCCCTAGGCTGACTTTTAAACACACACACACACACACACACACACACACACACACACACACACACACACACAAGTGCTTTAGAAGGCTCCTATGAAAAAGCAAATGGATACCTAAGAAGCAAGCCGGTGACTCATTAGCAGCTGCTATTCCATCTGGATAGGCACATGAGGTGTATTGTTCTCCTGGGGAAGAGCGTGCTAATGAGGGCTGAGGGACCAGGAAGGCCTCCTGGGAGCGAGGACATGGGGAAAGAATGAGAAGGGTACGGTGGGGAAAGAGACAGGGACACATAATATGTAGGTTCTGGAGGAGTTGGCTGCAAGGCTGGAGCATTCCACGGGAAAACATGAGAATGGTGAAGAGAAGAAGGCATGGAAAATGATGGGGAGAGTCAAGTGTAGTTTTGGCTGTCCCCCATCTCCCCTGCCTGGCTTTTCCTCTAGATCACACTGGCCAGGATCAGAAGGTGAACTACAGCAATTGATTTTCTCATTTTTGATATAGTGCTATGTTGGGGGAGGAGAAGATACGTATGTTCATAATATTCACATTAATCCATTAATAAATTAAAATGATCTTATTACTTGAATTTGTTTTGTGTGTACATTATAAAGTATAAAAGCAATTCTTTAGAACCTCTGGCAGGAATCACTTCATTTGGAAGTGTTTCTTGCAATCTATTTAGTACATTTATGTTCTACTTTACAAACTCCCATTGGTGTCCTATCAGTAGCTCATAATTATAAAAGTATTTCATGGTTAAATAAGCTAAGTGCTGTAGTTGAGATTGTAGATCCCTGAAGACCTGTGCATGAAAGGCTTGGCCCCCAGGGTGTCATTAGTTACTAAGGAAGCAGTGAAAGTTCTAAGACAAAGAGTCTTTGGGAAGACCCTAAGTAGTCAAGTGTATGCCATTAAATGGGATTGGGCGCCTAAGGTCCTCCTTCCTTTCCTTTTGTTTTTTGCTATTGCTTGCTTGCTGCCTGGCTGGTGATGATGCCATTTTGTGCCACTGTGCAGCTAACTCCCCCAGGCTATCTTGCACCTTTCCCTCAAGAGGACTAAAAGCAATGGCCCATCTGATCCTGGACTGGAACTTGTGAAGGGATCACTTCCTCGTTATAACTTTATCTTCTTGGGAATTTTGTTATAGTGACAGTGAACTAATAACACAGGAAGTGCTGAAGTTCAGTCTCATCGTTTCTTCTCCAAGTAGTCTTATTTGCATACAATACCAGGTATAAGAACAGTGATGAGAAGCTACGCTGCTGGCAATGGCCAAAACTCTCCTGGGGATTAGGTTCTCTAACTTTAGAACAGACCAAAAATCAACGGTGGGTTTGTTAATTCTGCCTTACTGGGCCATACTCCCAGAGTTTCCACTCAGCATCTGTAGAGGATGTCCCTGGTGACTTATTCTACTGGCCTCGTCCACACTGGAGTAGCCCAGGCCTGATGTATCTCCCTTCTGAAGTTCCCATTCCTCTTCTCCAATGCCCAGACTGTTCAAGCAAGTCCAGTTCCTTTACCAGCCCGTACAACAGCCAACACTCAAGCCCAGCTTCTCGCTTCAACAGAAGCATCATGTGAAGACTCGGTCAGTCACAGATTCCCTTGCTCTTTTCCCATTGGTTCAAACAGTGCTGGCACCTTGATGTGCATGCAATGGAAGACTGGGGGTTGATTGACTGGAATGGAGAAATTGCTATGTCATTGTTACAGCCTGTTCTTTTTATCACTTCTACAGAATAAAAGTCTCATGAAATCATCTTGCCTTTTGGTGGGGAGACCCTCCAAGATAAATTATTAATATGTTTCAGTCCTATTGTCTGTGTTAGCAAACCTCAACAGAAACCAGAATCAGGAAAAGAATGTTAGCTCGCCTAGGGCAAAGAGTTTCTAGAATTTTCCATACATGGGTCTGATGATGCTTATGTTTCTCTACATCCCTCTGAACAGTGAATTTACAAAATTGAGTGGTAGATATTTTCACGAGAGACTGTTGATTAAACAATGAAATAAAGCAACTAACTGGGCGATCTGACCGTAAATAGAAGCACAAAGCCAGTGTCCTGTAGCGCACATCTGTAGATAGCCTGCAAGGTTGAGTAGCCCTGCTCTGAAATAATTGGGATGAATAGCGATTTGGATGATGGAAATTCTTCTGAGTTGGAGAACTGATTGATCCCTGGGGATGGGATCTGTGATGATTAATGTTAACTGTCAACATGACAAAACCCAAAATCTCCCAGGAGACGAGCGTCCAGGCCTGCCTGTCGGGGGACTGTCTTGATTATATTAACTAAGTTGGGAAGACCCACCCACTGTGTGGGTAACACCTTTCCCTAGATGAGATCCTGGACTATCTGAAAGTTGGGAAACTGAGGCAAATACTCACATGCATGCATTCATTGCTGTTTTCTTCTGAGGGAGGACATACTGTGACCAGCAGCTTCAAGCTCACAGTGCTCTCCCTATCCATGATGGGCTACACTAGAACCGTGAACCAAACAAGCCTTTCTTCCTTAAGTTGATTTTGTCAGAGTATTCTTATGAAGTGTATTTATACACATATCATATATACTTTGAGACAGGGTCTCATGTAGCTCAGACTGACCTCAAACTCACTATGTAGCCAAAGTTGACCATGAAATCCTGCACCTCCTGCCTCCATTCCTTCATACAATATTTTTAATAATTTTGTATATGCAACAAAATGTGGACACACTGAACTTTCACTGAATGTCTTCTGGGTCTCACTGGTTACTGTTGGAGTCTACACCTTACATGTGGTGACCCTCCATCAACAATGGAATTAGAATGTAGCTGTAGCCCACAGCCTCATCTCTTCTGCAATCTCCGGAAAAGCCAAATGTTTCGAGGGGAAAGGAGGTGGTTGAGATGAATTATCCTAAAAGGAACTAATCTTTTGTCCAGAAGGCATAAGTAGATCATGAGTTGGGAAAGCCTTCCTTTCCAGGTTAAGAACAAGTTATTCCAGCAGCAGCCTGGGCAACCAAAGAAGAAGGAGGAGAAGGAGAAGGAGAAGGAGAAGGAGAAGGAGAAGGAGAAGGAGAAGGGGGAAGAGAAGGAGGGGGGAGAGGGAGATAGAAAAGGAGAGAGAGAATGAGAGAGAGAGAGAGAGAGAGAGAGAGAGAGAGAGAGAGAGAGAGAGAGAATGAGAAAGAACAAGAAGCCATTTCTGTAATTATGGCTAATGACAATCTCATGATTCCATTTCATCTCCACAGAAGAAGCTCACCAATTGGAAAGCAGCTCTGTCACTCTGTCCTTCTGTCCTTCAGCCAATTAGATATTTTTGTCCAATCCAGAATGGTTACCCAGCCTCTGCCAGGCTAAAATTGTGTTTAGAATTTCATTTTTATAGCTTCTGAGGCATCCCAGATTTTAACAGGACTTTGGAAAGTGTCCATATTTGTGGCACATCTGTTCCAGCAAGATCTGTAGGTTCCAAAAATCATTAACAAATTAATATAGAAACTTGTTTTAACTTCTCCTCAATGATAAAGTGTGCTTTAAACCATTGGAGTGTTTCAGCTTTCCTGACCAAAAAAGTAAAAATAAAATAAAACGATTCCTTAATGGCTTGGAATTTAGATCCCAGTAGGCTAGGAGGAAAGTGATTGTAAGTGACGTCTCAATTTATGGCACCTCATTAGTCAGGGAGACTTGATTTCTGATGATTGCTCCCCTAATTGATAGCCAGCCAGTCGCAGCTCTCTGGGAGAGTCCCAGGTCCTGGTCTCTGGCTCTCTGGGGGTTTGCAGAGCCTCTGCCTGTCACCAGGGTCTCAGGAAATTCTGACAGAGACCATCAGTCCTCTGTCACTGACCTACCCTGTATTCTGAGGCAAGATCTCCACTTGCCCTGACCCTACTCTTCCCTTGAGTGTTAAATGGATAAAATGCTACCTGCTTGGAAAATGTGCTGTAGGACTCAGAGAAGGGGCTGCTCTGGGGTCCCAGGGGAGTTGATTCCCGAACCAAACTGCTTATTTGCTGTTTTTTCAACCAGAAAGGGAAGCGATGAGAGAGGAACATATGCCAAGCAGGCACTGTTTTCCTGTCAACTGTAGTCTGCTGAGGAAAATAGATAAGAGACAAATGATCACCCACGTTCCTCACAGAAACAAATGCACTAAATTGGCTAGAAAGGGACAAGAAGGAGGATGAAGTCAGGAGGGGATTAGGGAAGATGGGAGTGGAGATCTGAAAGGTGACAGGGGATAGGGATAATTACCTTGTAAGTTTGAGGGGGTAGGATCAGGGAAAGAGACCCCAGAAAGGTCATGGGACAGTATGACGGAAATGTGAGCAGATTTATCATTAGCAATTTTCCATGAATTATTAACAAGTTTTATCTTGGGTAGGAATAGTGATGCCTGTGACTCATAGGACAAAGATTTTGCAAATATGTCTTAAGAAAAAATTATAGGTCTAGGGACATTGCTCAGCTGGTAAAGTGCTTGTCACAAAAGAATGATGACACGATCATGACTCCCTCCACTGATAAAAGCCGGGTATGGTGGAGTGTGCCTACAACTCTAGTGTTGGGAAGAGTGAGCCCAGAGGATCTCTGGAGCTTACAGGCCAGACAGTCTAGCCAAGCTAGCAAACTCTGGGTTCAATGAGTAACCTTGGCTCTAAAAGTAAGGTGTAGAGTGGTTGAGGAAGACACTTAACATCAATGTCTGTCCTCCATGGGCACACACATGTGCACATGCACTGCCCATAAACATGGACATTCACACCCCCCCCCACAATTTTATAGTACTGTGATTTAAAATTTAGTGTAGAGTTCCTAATCATTTTACTGGTTTCTCTGAAAAGATAAGTTATGTGAAAGAGAAAGCAAAAAAATATAGTTAATATAGTTGCATTGCTATACAGAACAGATAAACAATAGAATAAATGAAATAACATAAGTTCATTTATCTTATAATAAGCTATAGGACAAGATAGACCTGAAGTTGAGGAATCATTTGAGATAGAGCCTCAACTCTGCTAATTCCAACTTACTCAAGGCTGCCTCTAGGCCAGGTACAGTGTTGGATGCTTATGCAGCCCAAGCCATTGCATTCTCACAGTTATTAGTGGGTACCCATGCCTTCTTCATATGGTGGTCACTATGGTCATCTCCACATTACAGAAGAAGAGACAGAGTCTTAAAACACCCAAGTGACATGCCCAAATTGTCATAGATCATAAATAACAAGGCTAGCATTTGAACTCCCCCAAATCTGTATGTTAAAATCAGTGTCATTTGCTCTGTCCAGCCTACAAGATAGCTATGAAGTTTAAACAGTTGTGAACACCCTTTGTTATGCTCTCAACATCTCACACTAACCATAGATGAATACCTCTCAGGAAAACAAACCCAATGTTCCTGCTCTGATGTACAGACCTGTTCAAGTCCCTTGGAACCTCATTCCAACCAGTCAACAAGGCAAAACTTTGGAAGGTTTTCTTAGAAGGGTACTTCACCTGACAGTGGCCTGTGGGTCACTGGAATCATATGGAAATATCATACACATGTGCCCATCCCCACTTTCTGAAGGCTGATTACTCAGAATTCTTGAGGACTCCTGAGAAGGGAAATCACTCTGCACTCTGATTCAATGAAATTGACTTGGGACGATAAAGGACTGTGAGCTGGGAAGATGGTTTTGTTTTCTTCTGTTTTGCTTTTGAGACTGGATCTTGCTACATAGCCCATGCTGGCCTTGAACTCACTCATGATCCTCTCATTTCAGTTCTCCAGGTGATGGGATTACAGGCATATACCACCATACCTTGGTGGAGAAAGAGATTTGCCTGTGTGTGAAATATGTATGTGTATAGGCTTGTGTGTACATGGATATATGTACAAATGTGGAGGCTAGTGACCAATATTGGGTATCTTCCTCAATCATTTTTTTTACCTTATATTTTGAGACCTAGAGTGCACTAATTCATCTGTAGCTAGCAAGTGGCAGGGTTCAACTTGTCTCCACCCCTACCATCACCAGCAGCAGCATTGGTTGTAGACACAGGCCATCATAGTCAGCTTGAGTTTTCTGGTGATCTGAACTCGGATCCTCATGTTTGTGCAAGCACTTTATGCACTGAACCATCAACCTAGACTCAAGATCTTTAATTCATCTGACTGACACAGGAATCTCTTTTTAAACAGGCTGATCCACACGTGTAGCCACAGCTGGACTGCCCTAAGATTTAACACAAGGTAATGCTCCACAAGACTTCCTGACTCCTCTGTAGAAACCCATATATCTAAGAAGGCAATTTGCAGAAAAAGGGAATCAAAAACTCTTAACAGTCTGTATTAAGAATGCTTTGGCAGAGCTTGATGGCCCTGGGACAAGTCTTCACAAATGTCCCTTTCTGTGAACATTTTCATGCACTAATGTGACCAATACACTTATGATCTTCCTAATCTAATAACTCCTTCTGTCAATGTATCTTGAATACATTTAAATTTTAAAAAGAAACTCAAGAGTTTTGGTCCCTGTACCCTTCATTTTTGCTGTATGATTTTTAGAAAGATATGAAAAGTGTTAATAGTATAAACTGAATATGTTCAGATCATAAACTTTGAAATTCAACAGAACTCTGCTCAAATTCCATTTCCACCTCTCACAGGCTCTGTGACCTCGGAGAAGTCACTCCATCTGTCTGAACTTTACTTGGCTCATGTGGAGCAAGGTTATAACAGTAACATCTCACTCTTTAAATTGTTGCCAGATTAAACAATGTAATACCCTTAAAGTGCTTTGCAGAGTCCTTGGTGCATGCTAAAAGCTTAGTAAGTGATAGCTATTGGCAGAATAGACATAGAGTAGAGAGGACTACTCAAAGTATTTCTCTAAGAGGGGTGAAAGCATTTATTTTTCCAAGGTCATAAGAAAAAGAAATAAGGAGAAAGGGAGAAGTCTGTAATGACTGTATGTCGGTGGCAGTCACTAGCCAACTCCAAATCCATGTGTCATGAACGGACATTTTCAGTGGTAAAGGAAGGAAGGCAAGATGGAGCTGAGATTAGTGACAGCCACAGAAAAATTGCATTGGGTGGTGTGTCCCTGGCACTACACCTGTGTTCAGCCTCAACACTACTCACCTCTCTATAATCAGGTCCTGGGGAGTGAGTCAATGTCCAACCACCATCATCAAAGGCAGTTTTTCAATACTTTCCCAAACCAAATGTGAGAACATTCCACCTGGACTCATTCACTTCACAGACAGACAAGTGAAATGAATTCCTAGGGTCACATAGTTACTTATGGGGAAATCTCCATGTGTGCAGACCTGGTCACCTCTGAGCATACAGATTCTAACCAGTCTTGTGTACCCCACCTTCATAGCCATTTTACTTAACTATGAATCTCTGTGAGGTTAATAGAACTTAACCTTAGTGGAACTTCAATGTACTACAAAAGCTCATGTGTTTAGGGCTTGGACACCAGCTTCAGGCATGGCTGAGAGTGATGGAAACCTTAGGAGGTGGAGCCTACTTGGAGGAAGTATGCTACTGAGGGCATGCTCTCTAAGTGCATATGGGGACTTCCACACCCTTCTTCCTTTGTTTGCCAGCAATCATGATGCAAACAGTATCTTCCATCAAATCTTTCTGTCATGACCTTACCACACACCTAAAGGCACCAGAAACAAATGACCACAGATGCACACCTCTGAACCCTGAGCCAAAATAAGTCTTCCTTCCCTTTAAACTGGTTATTCTCAGATAATGTGTCATAGCAACAGAAAGCTGACCAATACAACCCCCTTTCTTATTATTTTTTATTTCCCTCATTTTTAATTAAAGTCTTTCTGTTTTTACTAAACAAAATTTTAAAAGGAAACTTTACACGATCAGACATTAGCTTAAACGAAAGATTATTGTAGGAATAACTAGCAGGGGTAGGGACATGGGTCAGTGGGGAAAAGCACTTTCTGTGCAAGCCTGAGGATCTGAGTTCAAATTCCTAGCACACACAAAAAAGGCTAAGCATGGTTGCATGGGCCTACAACCACAGCATTGGGGAGCAGAGACAGGCAGACCATGGGATCTCTGACCAGCCAATCTATGCAAAATGATAAGCTTTGAGCTCAGGGAAAGACCTTTCCTTGGGGAAATAGGAAGGAGAGTGACAGATGGGGACACCTGGCATCCTTCTCTGACCTCTGCACGTGTGTACAGGTACTTGGATGCACATATGCACATACACACATGCATCACATATAAACTAAATTTTAAAAAATACAATGACAAATAAGTAGCAAACAAATACACTAAACTTCAGCTGAAAGACACAGTGGTCTATCAAAGTATGAGAGACTGAGGTGAAGTCTCAATCCACACAAGACAAGCTCAAGGGTTTGAGAGGAGCATACTGAAGACAGACAACTACCGATCTGATCCCCTCGTATGGAAAGTCTACAAAATGTTTCCCTGGGAATATGGGGGAAACGGGGTAGGAGAGCAGCATTGGCTCAGTATAGGTTATGCTTTTGTGAGTGTCTGCTGCTCCTTTATTTTATGGCCTTCATGGCTTGTGTCTCTTTTGTCTATGCTCATCTTGGGTCCTGAAAGTCCTTGCATTTGGAGGCTTAGTCTAAGTGCCAATAAAACAATCTACTTCTTTGCCCAATTCAAGCCTCAACATCCCCAGAAAGTTTGGCTGTTCATAGTCTTTTTTTGTGGCTCAGGTGGAGGTCAGTCTTGTGCCTATGCACTATCTTATTCCATTCCAACTATAGCTGGTTGGGTAGCAATTATTACAATCCACATTTTATAAATGGAGAAGTCAAGAAATGGGAAAATTATTGAACTTACCTGTGTCCTTAGCTAATAACCTAGAGTCACTGATTCTACGTTGTATGCTCTTCATCAGTTTTATATACCTCCTTATAGTCTATCTTTATTTAATTTGGCTCAAAAACATTTCCCAATCTTTCTTCATGATTCTACCAATGCACTCAGCACAGCAGGAGCAAGCAAAGAAGGATGAAAATCTCTTTGTCCTTGAATTGTGTATGGTGCTAATACAGTCCACAAATAGTTACTGGCCAACTACCCGGAAGAACCATGACTTGAAAAAATTCACATGCGCACAATATAGACAAACACCAAAATGTAGAGAGCAATGGGGAAGAGTGCTGGATGGCTCTGCGAGAGCATGTGGTGTTATGCTCTAGTATCCTCATGCTTTGTAACAGACACCACACCTGCAAACAGGGAAGGCACAGAGGGACACCGATCATAGCAAGCTTTAGGGTACCAGGAGGCTCTTCCTCTTGCTTTCTTATAAATTAACAACAATAACAAAACAAACAAGCAAACAAAACCCTTGGTCACAGGGCCACAGAGTTTCACACTCCCTAGCTATGGTTTCCAGGAATCCATTATAATAAACTCTATGAGGAACAAAACTCCAATGTTAAGAGTGCCACTGGGTCAAAAAGCAGCCATCCCAAAGGATGTTTAGAATTTGATTGTGTGTGGGAAAGGCCAGCAGTCAGCATGGCCTGGATTATGGACTCCAGGGCAGGACGCTTTCAGCCAGCCTTGGTGCAAGAGAGGGTGAGGGGATAATGTCCTTATTAGGATTGTTTGCTGGGAAGCCTGGGGGTGAGCTATGAGGTGAGGGCTAAGGAGATAACTTGATGTCTGCAATCACATGCCACGTGCTGCTTCATTATGGACCTATTTAAGCCAATCCTCTTCAGGTAGCAATTCTCGTCTTTTCAGGGATGGTGGAGGCCTGGGAGAGGCCATTCCTTCTCTGGTCTAAGGGGGAAGAGCCAACCATCTTTATTAACTCTCCAGGCTCCTCGGATTCCTGATATTGTTGCCACCACTACAAAGTTTGGCGTTTCCAGCTCCCTGAGATGTTCAGTTGCCGTTATCCCCTGCCTGGTTAAAAAACAACAACCACCTGTCCATGGTGCGTCTTCTCTGTGAGCTGCTACATTTCTAGAATAGTCGTTTACACCTTCACTGATGGGCACGTTGATTTGGCTCAACAAGTACATGCTTCAGTTGTCTGCACCTGCATCTCAGCAGCCAGACACTTGTCTTTGGGGGACCTGGCCCACACCTGGATCTTTTCCTGTTCCTGTCATTGTTAGTTCCACCTTCTCCGCCTCTGCATCTGTGACAATGAGCTGGAAGCATCCGCATGTACTGACTTCCGTGTAGAAATGCAGACTAGCCCTGTCCATCTCCTTCACTGCTCTGCTTCCCCTCTTCCTTCACATCTCAGCAAAGTCTCACCTTGCCCATCCCAGGATAAAACCCCTGACTCATGGGCCACTGAACACCTGTATCCTTGCTAATCCATGATTAGCAGGAGGCCAGAATATCTTCTGGTTTTGCTTTGCAGCTTCTGCTACAGTACCTGGCCCAAAGGAAGCATTCTGTATATACCTGTTGTTTGAAAGAATGACTAGATTAACCAGTGTGATTCTTAGCTCCAGAATTCTGTCAGATCCTTGAAGGTCATAATGTCACCTCAGTTTCTTAGTGTTATTTGTAAGCCTGGAATATGATTTCTCAGGAAATGTTTGTTGGATGAATGAATGAATAAACTCCCACACTCAGATCACCAAAGACCAAGATGCTTTCATCAAAAGAGAAAAACAGAGCCCAACACACACAGATTCAGAATAATAATGATGAACATTCTGTGGTACAGGAGAAATCCGAACAAAGGGTTACAGACATCGAAAGTTAGAGGAGGTCACAGCTGAGAAAGGAGTGAGGACAATGTTTTAGACTCAAGTGACTGAGCTTAGTGACTGTTCTGGCATTTATCTGGGGATTCTGTGTCCATACCTGGCTAGGGGAGAGATCCATCTGCCACTAGGCCATACCTGTGGTTCTTCTATGTTTCATAAATGCTCAAATCAGGGCAGATAATTCAAAAGCCTGTTAGGGCCAAGAGGCCGAGATAAGCAAAAGGCATAGCTTGGTCAAGGAACTATGGCTGATTCCAAATATATGCCCTTCCCAACAAGTAGAGGCAGATGTTCCTTAGTTACAGACAGCAGTTGTTATGTGTAAATAGGGGCCTTTTATTGTGACATTACTTTGCCCAAGAAAATATAGAAATACCAAATCTAAATCTTCCCGTCTTTAAGTGTTGGCCACCAACTCCATTTCTTAGCTCAAAAAACAAAGTTGCCCTTCAGGTCAAACAATACACATCTGTGTTTGGCATCCAGACAGCAGGTCTCCTCCAGCCGCCGTGCACAGCTAGCTGGTTTACAACCTCTGGTCTAAACAGATTAGACCTGGGAAATTGAAACTACTGTTTTGCACCCACAAGATTAGCAGATGTTAAGAAATCTGATAAAAAGAAAATGTTGCCAACGACACAGAGCAGCGGGAAGGTTCCTGTGAGGCCTCTAGGAGTGACAGCCAGAATGGCCACTCTGGAAAAGAAACAGGCACTGCCTCATAAATGTAAGGCCAGGCACATCTTCTCTCCCGGCTCTCCTGTTCCTAGGCTTCAGGGAAACCATGGCAAATGCACACCCAGCTGGCTGTATATGAATGCTCATAAGCTGCAGTCTATTGGGTCTAGAAGGAAGCTGGACACAAATCAAAAGCCAAATGACAGAGGCATAAATAAGCACGGGAATATTCGTGGAACAGAATAAAAATAACTCAAGTGCTATCATTTAGCAGGGCTCTGGTGACTTCAGGAGCGAGGTAAGCCCTTCTCAAATCCTGCTTCTAAAATCCCTAAGTCCTTTCTATCTCTGAAGGGGAATAGCCCTCAACCTGACTAACCCACACTAAGTGAAACTTGGGTTAATTCAGAAGTATTGTCAGTGTGCCAGGTGCTCGGTTAGGTGCTGGGAAAATCACAGTGAAGCAAGCAGACCCTGTCCTCCTCATTACAGCCTGGTGGAAGATACAACAGATAGCAAATATAGTGAAAAATGGCATAAAGGAGAATAGGATGACGTGAGAGGGAGGAAGGGAGAAGGGACATAATTCAGATAGTCTGGGGAGGAGTAGGCAACTCATCGCCCTGAATGGGACATTGAAGTTGAGACCCAAGAAGCTGGCCAAAAAAAAAAAAAATGAGAACAGAAATATATATATATATATCACAGAACACCTCATTTCCTTTCAATTTTTCATTAGTTTGAATTAAAAATAAAAAGGTAACAAGCATGGCTTGCATGAATATTTCTAATTCACACCACAGCAACACTCTGATTCGTTTTGTTATTTGAAAAGCCAACCTCCCTTTCCCTCTCTCTCTCTCAGTCTGAAATCCCTCTAGACCCACATTCAGTTTGGCTGTGCCATCTCTGTGGCCCGGACAAAAGTGGCCTGACCTTGTCCCAAGTGAAAGATGTAGAGAATAACTTGTTTCCTGCCATACAGGCACATGGCATGCATGGTCATCCTCAGCTTTGCAGTTTTGTTAAACTTACTGGGATCTAGACAAGAATATTCTACATCCTAACTTCATACCAAAGAGCGCCTGTTTGGAGACATTAAATAAACTCTCAGTCAAGGAGGTAAACATGGTGCAGGGAAGGAGCAGAAAAGAAAGTGCCATCTGAGTGGTCACAAGTGATGTGATGATTGTCTGAGAAATTTTCTACAAAAAAAAAAAAAAATGAGATTGCAGAGGCTTTGCTGCCTCTTTCTATGAACACATTTTTATTTAAGTGCATGTGTCTGTGTCTGTTCATGTGAGTGCACTTGCGTGTGGAGGCATTGGATCTCCTGGAGGTGGAGTTAGAGGCAGTTAGGAGCTGCCTGCTTTGAGTGTTGGAAATTGAAGTAGGTTCCTTTGCAAGAGCTGTAAGTACTCTTAACCACTGAGCCATCTCTCAATCTCCTGTCCACACATTTTTGATACAATTTTCTTTCTTTATTCTTGACAATTTCTAACAAATATGTAATGAATTATGATAACATCCATCCCCATTGCCCACCTCCAACTCTACCATATTCCCCCAACAACACATCCTTCTCCTACATTCCTATCTTCTTTTAACCCACTAAGTTCAATTACTACATGGGTTTGGGGCTATCCCCTGGAGCATGGGCATTGTAACAGTGGCCCTACCCTTAAAATATTGATCTTCCTCTCACAGAAGTATTACCTACCAAAAGGTCTGTCTAATTTTTGGTCGCCCATCTCCCTGACCATTTTCCTCCCTCCCTCCCTCCCTTCCTTTTTACCTTCCTTCCTTCCTTCTTCCCTTCCTTCCTTTTTTTCTTCCTTCCTTCCTCTCATAAATATCTCTGAGTGGAAGCTGAGCAGTGGTGGCACACTCCTTTAATCCCAGCACTTGGGAGGCAGAGCCAGGTGGATCTCTGTGAGTTCAAGACCAGCCTGGGCTACAAAGTAAGTTCCAGGAAAAGCTCCAAAGCTACACAGAGAAACCCTGTCTCAAAAAACTATATCTATATCTATATCTATATCTATCTATCTATCTATCTATCTATCTATATATATATACATACATATATGTATCTGAGTGGCTCTTAAATGCTGTGTGGAGGGAGGGGTGCTGTTTGCACTTACCCACCAGCCATGTATCAAGAAGAGCCTGTACACATTTACCCACAACCATTTGTAATTTGCTACGGTTTGGTTCCCAAGCATTACTTTGAGCTTGGACATACATCAAGCTTCAGTCAGTAGAGTGGGGGTTGGCATCTAGACAGGACCTTTTAGGCTCCCCACTTCTGAGGAGAGCTTGCTTCTCTTCTCTTTCTGAGAATCACTGACTGACAGAGTCTGATCTTCCCACCTGGATTGAGAGGAGGTTGATGCCACAATCAGAGAGCCACAGCTTACCTGCAGCAGAGTGGACTTTTCCTGGGTGTAGAAAAAGAACCATTTGTCTCTGGAAGCCACTAAGATGATTGGGTAGTGATATATATATACATATATATATATATATATGTATATATATATATATGTATATATATATCACTGTCAAGCCTGATTAACGCATCTAGCAAAGTAGCATTTGAGCCCCACTTCTATAGTACTTAGAGTCTAGATGGAAGAGTCAAAGAATAAGCAAATGAACAAATTAAAATCATGTAGCTGTTCAATTACATACCTTCCTTTTACATCAGCTCCTCTTCCTCACCTAACTATATGTGGCTGTGGCCCTTGGCCCTCCTTGCTTCTGGCCTCATTCTCTCCCTTGACAATTCCATCTTAGCTGCAAGAACCAAGTCTCTTCATGTGACTCTCAGTCCTATTTGCTGTGTGGCTTTCACACATCAGTTCCCAACTCATGTTCCCAGCAGTCAGATGGATCCCAGGCTCTCACACCCGTTTGCATAATCAAACTCCACAGGACCAGGTAGGGTGCTGAGGATTGAGTTGGCTCTTCATCTTGTTCACCAAACACTTTAACAAATGGTCCATCTCCCCAGTGCCTTCTCTGGGGTTTCTTAATGGTGTTGGTGCTGGAAGAGTGGAGGACTATAGCCTCTGGGTACTTCCCTAGTCATGGGGGTTAGTATGCCTCTTTCTTTATGGTTTCTATGGGTCTTCTTGCAGCATGGCTGTTCCTGGACAGTCGGATAGCTGAAGTTGTTATCAAGGTTGGAATTATAACAGCAAGCAAGGCCGAAACCGAGTTCACTTTTAGGATCTGTCATCAAAGTTGGGCGGTATAACTTCTGTCATAGCCTCTCGGTTGCGAGCATATGGTGCTCCATCACAGACCCAAAGACTAGGAGTTTGGGCTTTATTTTTGGATGTGGTGGAAATGCAGGTGATGTTTTAGTTATCTTTAGACAGTGGGATTTGCCTTGCCATCCCTTGGTGCCTCCTCCTAAGTTTCCTGTCTGTGGCTGGCCAGATCGTGCCAATTTACTCCTGGCTCTCCAATCACACTGCACATTCTTCTAGATCAAGTTCAAATAACACTCAGCACAGATTAAGATTGAGGGGAGCTGACTCTTCACTACACTTCCTCTTCTCCCCTTTTCACCACTGCTGAGAATTTCCTCCTAAAGCCAGATCTGCTCCTGGCCCACATATACACAGTGGGTGGTACATAGTAAGTCCTTTTCAAATAACAGATTTTTCTGGAAGTCTTCGATCACTCTCCCTTAACTGTTGAATTAGATATGGTGTCCTTTGTTTGACATAGAAATATACATGTATATTCAATGTGTTTATTGAATACCCATTCTAGACCAGACACTGTGTGGGTGATAAGATGGAGATCATCCTAAATATGCTCCATTCTTTGTGTTGCATTGATTTAGGGTAGAGGGTGGAAACATTTGTTAGCTGTTTTAAAAGTATTTGAAGGTCTTGAAAATAATGCCTTGAGCACCCACATGTTCACTGGCCATGATCCTAACCCGCTCTAGGTGGGAGGACATTAATCAAGGCAGTGTTAATATAGCCACATTGTGTCTTATTTGACACAATGAATTCAATTTCCTGGTGTTCTTTCTCTTGGAAAGCATGCTCTGACTAAACCAGACTGCCCGTTTATTTCCTTTTTTTGTGTTCAGAAAGTTTCCATTTCTCTATTTTAGTTTATGCTGCTCTTTTTATCTGGAATCTTGTATCTCTCCAGTCTTCAAGATCTACTAAATCTTGTACTATAAGAAATATCTTATTCTATTTTCCAATTCAGCGGGACTCTTTGTCATTCATATATTAACAGAATGGCTGTTGGCTTATTTATAGTCTACTTTGAGTGATAGATAACTGCATATGAATCTAGGTACAGGTACTGGATTCTAAAGGGCAAAGACTGTGTCCTAAGCATCTCTATTGGCCTTGTTTACCTAAACTTATGATAGATACTAGGCACTTACCTGTGAAATCCATGAGCTGTTCAGTGTTCAGTGAGAATCCCCTCTTTTCCTATGTCAACCTTGCTTTTCCTCAGACAAGGTCTCAGATGACCCAGCAGGCTTATATGGTATGGGTTTGGCAACCCCTTTGGATAGAAAGTAACTATATTAAATTCTAGGACTGAGTATCATTGATACAGCTGGGTCCACATGCACAGCTGTGGGCTAATCCCACTAGTTCTCTGCATCCTCTAAGATAGGGAGAACTATTGAGACTCTTGAGTAGAAGAGATGGAATAATCAAGCAGTGCTGTAGAAAAAGCAATCTGAGAGGTGTGTGAAGGCTGGGCTGAAAGCAATATCAGGCAAAGGAGGAAAGGTCTGAAGTAGCACTTGAACTTGAAGATGAGGACCTCAAACTTACCAGCTAATGAAGAGGAACAGAAAGCAGTCTAGGAAACCCAAAATGAAAGAGCACGACGAGCATTGTAATAGTTAACTGGGCTGTGGACTGATTGGATTAGGAGAGACATAGAAATTGCTAAAGCACACCTCTTGTGTGTCTGTCATGCTGTTTCCAGAGATGATGTGGGTCACCAAATTGAGTGGGGGTGACCCCTCGCCCACTGTAAGCTAGAGGCCCATGTGGAACCAAAATCCAAAGAAGCCGGCACATGTTGGGCTCTACGTGAGCCAATGCTGCTTTAGCTGCTGCCATTCACCTGCAAACACCAGGCTCCAGGCCCTTCAGTCCTTAGGCGTGGACCTGCACCGGTGCCTCTCCAGAGGGACCTCGAGCCCTTCAGCTTCATGCTACCGATGACACCATTGGTCTCTCTGGCTGTGAGGCTTCTGGTTTCTTAGACGAAGTTTTTCTCAATCTTCAGCCTGCAGGTGCCGATGTGGGACTGCTCTCACCTCTGGTCGCTCTAGCCATCGCAATCAATTCCCTTTTATAGTTAAATGCACAGTCTGTTAGCTCCATTCCTCTAGAGGGCCCTGGCTCGTATGGACGGCTTTAGAGAGGATTGGCCTCGGGCCACTGGACTGATGACGGAGCAGGAGTAGGGAAATTGGACCTTCCTCCCAGCTGTCAGTAATTCTTTACATGACCTCTGACAAATCATTTTGCCTTTCTAAACCTCAGTTTCCTCGTTTCTAAAATGAGCTAAGAGGGCTGCTGGGTCACTGACCTCCTCTCTGCTCTGAGACTCTGCTCTACTAGCCCTGATCTGAGGATAGCTGACTCCTCCTTTCGAAACATGCCAGAGTTCACTCCTCCCTGCCCAGTGCCCCTGGTCTTCACAGTCATGAATAATTAATTGGTAACCTGTTCTACTTACTAGCTGTGGAGACTCGGGTGAACCATTTTCTCTCCGTCTGGAAGATGTGTATCATAGCAGTACCTTCTACCTCTCAGTAGGATTAAGTTAAGTGAATATAGCTGATGTTTTCAGGCAATGTAAAACACACGGTAAAGACAACTTAACTGTTAGCCATTATCAAAACTATTGACTTTGTTGTTTCTTGAATAAGATACAAAAAGATGGAGATACACGAATGATCTTATCAAGTGAGAAAGATAATTGAAAGACAATTATTATATGTTCTTGTCATAATTAGGAATAGATTTTGTTTGCCTGAATCCACAGCTCTGTCCTTTCAATAAAAGCTTTAGAAGCCTGTAAAAAAAAAAAAAAGTGACTTATATAGGACCCAGTCAAAGACATGTGGTGCCTTTACTCTTTAAAAGATACTTTTTTTTTTTTCAGAGATGAGGACTGAACCCAGGGCCTTGCACTTGCTAGGCAAACGCTCTACCACTGAGCTAAATTCCCAACCCAAGATACTTTTTTATACTGAAGCACCTATGAAGCATTGCTGTGCATGTACACACCCACGTGCACATGCACACACACTCAAGTGTACACATGCACACACACGTGCACAACACAAACACACACACACACACACACACACACACACACACACACACACACACCAAACGCCATCTTTTTTCCGTCTAAATGCTGAAGCTTCACCAATTTCAAACTCCTCCAGCAAATTCCAAATGAGTCATTTTCCAAAATCTCTTATGTCAGTACAGCTTCTTAGTGCCAATTTCCTCTGTGCTGAAAATAAAATAAAAATAAAATAAAATGAGAAGATATGAAATTGATGGGTCCTGCTGGCTCCTAGAAACAGTCCCATTTAGTTTAATACAATTGTGGGGAATTGTTTCCAAAGCCTAGGTTCTCACATCTTTTTAGTCTTTTTCTAAGTTTGGAGAAGCAAGGGTTGGCCTATTTGGGCGCTGATAACTTGAGGACCTAGGGGAGAATAGCAACTCACATCTGTGATTCCTTTCTGTCCTATATGGTACCTGTTTCTCACAACAACCCCACCTGTAGGCACTGTTATTACTGCCATTTCACTGAAAAGGTAAACTGAACTTCAGAGAAAGATAAACCAAGTTCATATTTCCGTTTCCACATGAGATGAAATCTGTGTCCCTATGATGTCTAAGTCAATGATCTCCCTCCAAGAATTGCAGTGAGATTTTTCTTATGTACCATTACTAGTCTATTGGTGGCAGCTGATGAGAAATAATTGAAAAAGATTCCAGCAGAACCAGCAGATAAAGGTACCGCTGCCAAGTCCAACAACCTGATTTGAATCCACAAATCCCACAGGACCCATCAAAGGAAAGAACAGACTCCCTGGAAAAGATTCTAAGGCTGTGAGCAACATGCTGATGGATCAGTAATGTCTGAGATAGCATGGGATAAGCAAATGGCTACATTTATGTAGGGCACCTCCCATCCCTACTCTATATTATAATATCTAGACACTTTAGCTGTATCCATATGTTTTAGCAATCCATAGACCATTATGTACCAGAAGTTATCTTTTGATGACAAGTAAGAACAAATATATTTTAACCAGTAAAAGGAGGTGTTTCTTAGAACCCAATAGTAGATGTTGACAGTCTACTCCAGGGACAGTCACCAAGAACTGAAGTGTCATCTGGAACCCAGGAGGGCTCCAATTGCCATATTCTTTATCTCTGGTTCTCCTTGTCTAACTTTTCTTCCTCCCCATCTCCTCTGACTCTCACTCTTCTCCCTCCTACACCCCACTTCCCTCCCTCTGGAGTTGCATACTCCCTTCTATTCACAACTATAGCCAATGCCTTCTTCATCTTTCTCTGTGGGTTGGCTTTATTTCTCGAGGGACAAGAGCGAAGATCATGAACAACATATTCCAATAGAAACATAGTTGGAGCCACCAAGGAAATTTACATTTTTCTATCTAGTAGCCCGTCTTAAAAAGGCTTTTAAAGGGGTGAAATTTGACTTGAAAACTCATATAATCTGTGTATTCAAAATTTCCTTTAATAAAGTGTAACTAAATACAGAACTAATTTTAATAAGAGGCTCTGAATTTTCTCTTCATGATAAGTCTTTGAAATATGATATATAGTTTATATTTATAGCACACTTCAACTTGGATCAGCTATGTTTCAAATGATCAGCACTTTAGTGGCTACCAACTGAGTGTCATAGATCTAGACTATCTTTGATTCTAGAAGCCATCAAACACCTATGAATTTCAATTTGAATCTTCAGAACAGAGAATCCAAGTGTGTCTACAGTTAGTCCAATCAGCCTCAGCCACAAAGAGAGGGATCATATTCCATAAATGAGGCAACCAAACAAGTGGGCAGAGGACTCGTCTGAGACTAAAAGATAAAACACGATGTTTGCTGAAGACGTCTCAGGAAAAGCCACGAATCACTTGAATTCCCCGGAAGAGTCCAGAAATTCTCAGTTACCTTGCATTTGGGATAGAGAAATTCCACAAGGCAGGAACAAGTCAGGAAGACGGATGTGCTGCCACCTGGGGGAGACAAGCCAAGCATACATCCCTAATTCTAGAATGCCAAGGGTCCCAAGAGATGACACCATGCCAGATAAACTCTGAATCAGAAGTCAGAGGCTGGGAAGCGGCATTGTTAGAGTCACTCCCTCACAAATTAAGTCTTCAGGAATAAAATTAATAGAGAGACAATCACACACAGCTTAGGAATCTGCCCTGGCCCTATGGCCCCTCAGACCTCATGGAACATTCTTCATACTGTTGACCGACACCAAGGACTCCCGTGTATGCACACACTGTCAGTTATACAAACAGTGTTTTTGTGGAAACATTCAGTAATCTCTGGTTTTGTTTACGGAAGCTCTTCAGTATGAAGAAGGCTTAAGCCCTTAATGAGAACTGAGGGACCAGCTGCCTCTTCTCTCCTTGGGACATGGCGGCCCTTCCAGGGTCAGCTACAACCACTTCACAGGCTGATTGTTTCAACGCTTCCTCACTGCTCCTCACAAAAGCACACCCCCTTCGTCTGTTAGCTTCTCGCTTTTCTTCACTGGAGTTGAAACTCTGTGAGGGGAAGGATATGTCTAGACTTGCTTCTGAACCCTGGCCTTCCTGCAGAACCTGCACATAGCTGGAACTAAATTGACTATCTGCTGTGCCTCAGACTCCCTAAATAATACCCTTGCACAGAAGTGCCTAGAAGTTCCACATATGCTTCAGCTGAAGGACCTGAAAAAAAAAAAAACAACACTATTTTTTTTTCCTGTTTTACCACAACTGCCTGTTTTCCCCTTAGCTTCACCTCAAAGGCTTGTCCTGATCAAGAGTACCAGACAAACTCACAGAAGTCCATTTCCTTCATCTACCACAGTGGCTTCAGAAACTGAACTCAGAAGGATCAGACTTGGCGGCAAGCACCGAAATCCACTGAGCCGTTTTACTTACCCCTGCTCATTTTTTTTTTTTTTAGAAGAAAAAGACTTGATCCATTCATGAGTGTGTCCCTCATGACCCGATCCCCTCCCACTAGACCCCACCTCCTGCCTCCTGTTACTTTGGATACCAGGCCTCACAGCTAGTCCTGGTCGAGACAAACCATATTCAAAACTGAACACTTACCAGTGGTAAAGGCGGCCAAGTTCTTGGAACTCAGTTTCCTCTTCGAACAACTTCGTGAGTCATTTGCTGTGAGAACTGGATAACATGTGTGAAAAAGTTAGTTTGCTGCCTGAGACAGAGTAAGTACTCTCAAAATGTTAGATATTATTGTCTATCATGTGGCCTGGACTCTAAACGCTGCTCCTAACTGCCCTTGCACATTGAAAAGCTGCATTCCTACAAATGAACCTGACCAGTAGTTAATACAAAAAGGAGTATCAGCCCTGGTCTCCACCCAACTTAATACAAATCCCGTTTTCGAGGAGTCTTAAATGATTTGTCTTTCTTCTCATGGCAACACTGTAATTTAGAATGTAAGTCTTTTCTCCCTGGATGAAAGAGGGGGTTCACTGTTTCTTCACAGAGACATCCCCTGTGGCTATGGCAGCTTTAGCGAAGACATACTCTATTATAATAAAATCTCCAGGGTCAGCCAAAATGTTTTGTTACATGAAACTCTGTCTTCAACAGTAAAAAGAAATCTTAACTGGGTGGGATTTTAGCACTAGCACTGAGAGGAAGGGACAGGCAGATCTCTATGAGTTCAAGGTCAGCCTGATGAACATAGAGAGTTCCAGGCCAGCTAGGGTTACATAGTGAGGCACTGTCTAAATAAAACAGCTTTCTTCTAGATATGGAGTTGCAAATTTCATTCATAAAAAGTAAACTTAACATTTCACTCTTTTATGCTGGTGTCATATATGGGGTCTGCCCATCCACACTAGGTCTGCTTATACTCACAAACCCAGATCTGCTCCCAACAACACAGCAAAGTGGGCACTACTATGCCCATTTTATAAGGAAGACACTGAGGTTTGATGAGTCACTCCGTCACCTCATTCTATTTACTCATTTTATTTAAAACAGCATACATAGTCCTTTTTACCATTTTAACGTTCCTGGAATAAAGATATTCTCATAACGGAATTGCGGTTTTAGAGAGCATTGCTTGCCTGACCTGTTTTTATTACTTTAGCAATATATCTTATACCCAGTGGCGTCCAAAGGTACTAGGACACACGGTGGAGAACAGCACTGACATTCACTCCTAGCCCACACCATCCCTTACCAATAACCACTCTGCCATGCTATGCCAAATGAATTTCTACTAAATGTCACTATAAATGAAGAAAAATATTAACAAAACTTAGCTGGCTGCTCAGGAAAGCCAGTGAGCAGGAGGGTGGCCTCCTCCATAGTTTTCAGGCTCTGGGCTTCCACCACTCAGGATGACAGCCATGGTGGGAGTGAAGCTGTGAGGAAGAAACATCACTAAAGCTTGGAGGAGAGTGGTTTATATAAAGCAAGGTGTGCAGGCAAGGGTCCCCAAATGAAGTCCGTAAGCCACTTGTACTCAAAGTAATAGATATTGCAAATTCCTTAACCAATTAAGTTCCAGCTGACTCTGCTTAACCCTTGCACACCTCCGTTACATCATCTGCAGTGTGGACAGAGGAGCCAGTGTGAACCTGGAAAGAATTATTACGAGCAAAGCTGTTAGGACGGCACCTGTCACCCCCTCCGCCAGCCCCCAAGTAAGTCTTCAAGAACTAGTGTCTATTCTTATCACTCATCTCTTCAATCTCAGTTAGGACCATCACTGACCTCAACCTACACACACACACACACACACACACACACACACACACACAAAAAAAAAAAAAAACCCAACAAACAAACAAAAAAACAACCTCCACAACTATGCTGGTTTTCTTTATCAAAAGCAAACCTACAAAGCCCTTGACCTCTTGGCCGTCTTCCCACATGCTTCTCCTCCCATCTATGAAGGGCCAATTCATGTTCATGCTTGACCTTTAACAGGTCTACCCCCTCTTCTGAGGGCTCTTGCCTGACTCTCCAGAATACCACCATGTCTTCCTATCACAGGTCTCTGCTCACTTCCTTTTGAGTCCTCATTGTAATTGCCTGTGGCTGTATTCATTCTCACTGCAGTATTCCCCCTGAGCTAAGGCTTTGCTCTGCAGCTTCAGTAATTCACAGTTAAGTGGTGTCTGAAAATGCTAATTAGAAACTTCTTGAATAAGCACGCTACCCTGAACATGATAAAAAACCTTTTGCCATGTTCTGTGTACCTGTATCATATATGCTACTGACCCTCAGTCACTTCATAGCCATGTAGGTTATCAGCTCAAACATTGAACTACCCTAGAGTTTGTGTTCAAGGAACCCTTACTTCACTTAGTAATAGCCCAGAGATGCAAGAATCATGGTCCTGGCTATCTAGGCATGCCACGGAGAAGCCTTAGCATCATGTGTTAAGTGAAAAGATAGGCACAATAATATATTTTTTTGTGAGAGGGCATATTAAAGTACATTGTTTTAACTGTTCTGTTTAATTATGATTATTGTTGGTGATTACTTCCTGTGCCTAAAGTATAACTTAATCTTCATCAAAAGTATGTATGCTTGGTCTTTATTTCAACCTGACTGGCTTTGGACTCACCTGGGAGACACTCTCTGAGTGTCTGTGGGGATGCTGTGGCACCATTCCGTGGGCTGGGATGCCAGAATGAGCAAAAAGGAAAAGAAGGAGCCAAGTGCACACTGTCATCCACCTCTCTCTGCTTCCTGACTCAGGACACAGTGTGACTGGCTGTCTCTGGTTCTAGTCACCATGCTTTCTCCGCCAGGACGGACTGTGTCCCTGCTCACCATCACTGGAATAAACTCATGGTTTGTTAAGATGCTTTTGTCACCGAAATGAGAAAAGTAACTAGCGTGCGTGTTTAGAGAATGGAATTTATATGTGGAGTTCAACACTGTTTCCAGGCATCTCATCCTGAAATGTATTCCCTGTGAACACCGAAGGCCAGCTGTACCTGCTGACAGCACACTTGCAATATAAAGCGTCTTATTCTTGTGTGCCTGTACCTAGCCCAAAGCCTGGCATGATGGATGCTCAATAAAGATTTCTTGAATTGCATTTTCCAAAGTCAATAAATGAAAAACTTCAGAACCTAAATCCAGGTCAGGTTGTAGCCGGAGGCCCCACGTGGAAAGGGAAAAGGCTCATCATGCTACTTGGTTTCTCCCTCATGGGAGCCTTGGTCACCTTCAAGAATGCTGACCCTCTGCCTCGGCATTCCATCCCCAACATCCATGCCCACTGGTCTCCTAGCACACACGGCTAATGGTGGAATTAGATTGTCATGCTCACGTATTCGATGATCTGTGTTGGTGTCTGACACACAGGGGAAATAGGAGCCTTCCTGCATTCATTTATGGGGAAAGGTATGAAAGCCCCTTACATAGCTCTCATTACCTGTGCTGCTTGGAAGGAACAGTCTTATTTAACACCTTACCCCATCACTTCCTGAATCAAACATTTTCAAACTGGATGCCTGTGGGATGTGGTGAATTCAGGTGAGGTTGTGGAAGAGCATGTGGTGATCAAATTCCTTGTCTAAAAAAAAAATCATTAAAAAATGCAGGTCTTAGAAATACATTCCTGGCATCCCACCCACCTGAGGGTCTGAGTCAATAGACATTTTATCATAGAAACACTTATTCAGACTGTCTTGTATGGCTGACTAGGGGCTATTGCAAACAGCTTTACACACATTATTTGGCTTAATCCAATTAGTAAACCTGTGAGTAGGCAATACTGTCCTTATAGATAAAGAAACCAGGGAGTCAGTGGAAGTCAGGACGCTCCCTAAGGTCTTATAGCTCATGAATGGAGCTCCAAAGCTCTGCCACTCACCTCAGACATCCTGAGCCTGCATCTGCTTTGCAACAAGACCTCAGCTGACTGAAGAGCACATTCAAGTGTGGTAGCCCTAACTTAGCCAATGAACTCTGGTCTACCATCCTTTTTCTTTTCTCTTACTCAGTGGATCCCAAACTGTAGTCTCATAGGAATAGGCTCGGACCTCCTACTTAGGCAGGTATCTGGACCTTGCTTCCAAAGCTTTGATTAAGTGGGTCTGGCTGAAGACTCTGGAATTTGTACTTTTAACCTACAGCCTAGAGCAATGGTTCTTGACCTTTCTAATGCTATGACCCTTTAAAACACTTCCTCATGTTGTGGTGACCCCCAACCATAAAATTGCTTTCTTTGCTACTTCATAACTGTAATTTTGCAACAGTTATGAATAGTAATGTAAATACATGTGTTTTCTGATGGTCTTAGGTAACTCCTGTGAAAGGTTTATTTGATCCCCAAAGAGT
Organism: Peromyscus eremicus; assembly: GCF_949786415.1. Lineage (NCBI taxonomy): Eukaryota > Metazoa > Chordata > Mammalia > Rodentia > Cricetidae > Peromyscus > Peromyscus eremicus. The sequence goes on from NC_081423.1 coordinate 27,690,341, forward strand.
CACGACACACAGGTTGAGAACCATTGGTCTAGAGGATCTGTGCAGCCCACTTTAAGAAACCCAATGTAGTGAACAAATTGACTTCACTTCCCTTACTGTTGAGAGTGAAAGGAGACATTTGAAAAATGAACTTCTGGGGTGGCAAATACACCTGCCTAGTGTGCATGAGTGCTGTGGAATAGAATAGAAAATGTCACAGTAAAGCCCATTTCTTTGTGTGGATGGTGGTTTGGACTAGAAATGTTTCCCATAGGCTCTATTTAGACACTTGGCTCCCAGTTGGTAACGCTGTTTGGAGAGGTTATGGAACCTTTAGGGAGCCTTGCTGAAGGAAGCACACCACTATGGGTGGGCTTTGAAGGTTCATAGCCTTGCTTCCTGTTCTCTCTCTGCTTCCTGTGTGTAGACAGAAACGTGATGAGCAGCCGGGTGCACGCCTTTAATCCCAGCACTGGGGAGGCAGAGCCAGGCAGATCTCTGTGAGTTTGAGGCCAGCCTGGTCTACAGAGAGAGATCCAGGACAGGCACCAAAACTACACAGAGAAACCCTGTCTCAAACAATCAAAAAAGAAAAAAAAAATAGGCTGCCATGCCATGCTTCCTGACCATTACGGACCTTTCATCTGGAACATTAAGCCAAAATAAACTCTTTCTTCCTCAGGCTGCTTTTGGTCATAGTATTTTATAATAATAACAGAAAAGCAACTAGTATGAAAGTAAACCACAAAATTGAAGATGAAGTAAATGCTTCTAGTTTATAAAGATTATGCTTTTGCATATTTGTGATGGACAGAGAGGATAGACCCCCTTGAAACAGTGACACTTGATGATAGAATAATGTTAGAGGTCAAGAGGTCAAACCCTTTTCTTGATCTATGAGGAAATGGAACAGCAGAGTGAGGTACCCTGGACATGTTCGTGGTTCATGGTAGCAGAGCTAAATCACAACCCAGATTCATGATGGCTTCCATTAAAAGACAGATTGCTCAAGAGGAAGCTTAGCAGCAATTGCTCAACTGACCATTAGACAGTTCTGGAACAACCCTTGCTCATTTAAACCTCACAGAAGCCTATCAGGTAAGTGCTACCAATGAGAAAACCAAGGGCCAAGGTGGTAAGTAAGCCTTCCTGTCTGCTAGAACGGTAGACCCCGGGGTCAGACCCAGGCTTAGTGCTTTAAAGTTAGTTTCTGCAGGTTCCTCAGTAAGCAAAGAATGAATGAAAAAGATGAATGCATTGAGTACCAAATGACTGCACCCTATTTGGCAATACCCTACCCTCTCCACCTCCTTGTCTTTGTCCCCAGCAAAAGAGTCAAAAGTGAAAAATGTACCAGCACTGATGCATGCGTTGTTAGCATCTAATGAAAGACATGGCAACTGGCATTGAACTGCCCCAGGTGTACACTCAACTTTTCTGCCCATTAGCTATAAGACATAGGGGAAAAGTCACAGCATCTCCTTAGGCCGTAGGTTTTTTTTTTTTTTTTTAGTATGTAAAAGAGAAGTAATAACAGTGAACATCTCCTAGGGTTTGAAAATAAGATAACGCCATTCAAGACCATTACTATTTTAAGCACTGACACATATTTTTTAAGCCATATTTGGTTTTCTAAATGAATTTGAAGTTGTTTTAATAGTTTTGAAGCCCCCTGAGGGCAAGAAGCTATTCTGTAAACTTCCTTATCGCCACAGCCTCCAACTGGGTGGACTAGAGTCCCTGTGCACTGATAGGGATCAGCCCCCAGTCGCAGTTACTGTGCTTGCATACCGAGGGAGGGAAGAATCTTCTTCAAGGCATACTTTTACTGACCCATCCCTCACCCCGTTTCTCCTTTTGTAGAGAGAAGGCAGCAGTATGCAGAGAAGCTTCTAGCAGCTGCAGAAGATGAACTTTGCTTTAGAGAAAAGTTATCTTGGAAAATAATTGGACTGGTGTCTCCGGCAGACTTCTCCCATCCTGGTTTGTGACCCTGGGCAAATCATTTCATCTCTCTGTGTCCCTGTTTCTCTCCCCTATAAAATGAAGTGGCTACCTGCCCAGATCTCTAAGGGCTCTTGTCAGTATTAACATCCTAATTCCTTTTGGCCTTCAAATTCCTTTCCGATCCCTCTCAGGTTTCACTGTGGGACACCGATGCCAATGAAATAAGAGGTGTATACAGATTATTAAATATGATGGCACCTATAAGACCATTTGAGTGTGTGTGTGTGTGTGTGTGTGTGTGTGTGTCCCCCATTTTGGTATCTACACAGATAACCTTTACAGCAATTGTTGAGGGGAGCCTTATTGCTTTGATGTGAAAAATGAGAAAACTGAACTCAGAGAGATTAACATACATGCCCAATAGCTGTTACGCTATTAGGTGACACTATTTGTGCATAAGATCTGGAATATATTACTAGTCTAGTATAAAGCACAGTAAATAATGTGTATAAAATATCACAGCTTAGCAAAGAGATAGGAGCTTGTGAGTGCAATTTACACACTCATCTGACACATTTTCTGTATCTGTATATCTGCATCTACATTAATATGCCTCTATACAATAGAATATATTTTTAAGCAGTTACTTTTGGTAGAGAGAAGAAATTGAGTAGAGATAGCAAGGCCATCTACTCATATTTTTTTATTTTTGAAAACATTCCCTATGAGCCTAAAGTCATCCAAAATAGAATGTAAATGTAAAAGCACCAACACTCACTGACGTCACTCAAAGTATACGCCATAGTCCTTTGACTATGCATTCCCGCTGAGACACATCCTAGGATGTGGACAGACAGGAACTGAAAAAGCAAAGTGATGTTAGTGACTACATTGGTGACACAGGGTGGCTGACTGTATACAGCATCACTCACATGAGTAACTTGTGGATGTCATTAGAGAGCAGGACATTCACCGTGGGAGGAAGGAATGACAGACACAATACAGATGGTCACAGCTGGAAACCCTGTAACTCTGAACCGGAATAAAAGCTATCTGTGTGATGCATATCACTATGATACATATTCCCTAGCTCTTTACCTTCACAGGAAATACCTGGAAACAGCAATCCAGGGACACTGAGCACTCCCTGTGCTGAGATTGGTATCTCTAACTGCCATTTCTCACTGAGAGAAGCCAGGGTTCCTTGGAGAGATGACCAATTTCATGTCTCTGCTGGGAAATGTACAAGATGAGCCTGGAGTGTTCATCATCCCCAAAAGCAAAGAAACTATCATAGATGACTGGAGTTGTGTCAAAGGGATCCTGGAGGCAATTTGAAGAGGTTCCCATTGGCCAAGGACGGAACCATTTGAAAATAATGTCAAATGTTTTAACCTGCGATTTTTAAAGTTTTAATTTATGCTATTTTATGTGTATGAGTGTTTTGCTCATGTGTATATCTGTATATATATACATATATATACATATATGTGTGTGTGTATGTATGTATGTATGTATGTATGTATATTCACCCACATGTGAGTACAGGTGATTGCAGAGATCAGAAGAGGGCTTCTAATCCCCTAGTGCCGGCGTTACAGTCAATTATGAGCCACCTTATGAGGGTGTTGCAAACTGAACTCAAGTCCTCTACAAGAGCAATACATACTCTTAACCACTGAGTCATGTCATCAACCAGATCCAACCATCATTTACAAAATGATTAAATAAAGGGAAAAAAACTTAACTGCTAATCAGGCTTATCCTTAAGAACTGTGTCTTAGCATGGCTGACTGGTTGACAACAGATGTTTCCCTGAATAGATGAATTCTAGTTATAACAGTAAAACCTAGTGAATATAGAATCTGCCCATCCCCAACCTTCAGCCCCTAGTGAATGAATATGTCTAAGCCGTGGTCAATGGCTGCTCAGGAAGAGACAATCAGACACTGCCTACTTCTTGATCAGAAAACACAGTAGTATAAACAAAATAGGTTTGCCAAAAAGTGCTGATCGTGAATTCAATGAAAATTCAACATCCAAGTTATAGGAGAGTCAGGGGACACGGATTCTGTTAAATGCCACCACAGATGTGTTGTCATCAAGACTATGGGGCAGGAAAATTTTTAACAGGAGCCATGCAGCTGCTTCTACAAAATAATGACGAGACTTTTTTTAAGGGAGATGGGGGCTGAGGAGATGGCAGGTAAAAAAGCATTTGCCTCAGCCCTGAGGATCTGAGCTTGATCCCTGGCACCCAGCATTCTGTGGTGCACATTTGATTGCACCCATATAGCAAAATGGGAGTTGGAGACAGGAGAATCAGTGGTAAGCTCAAGGGACATCTAACCTGGAGAAAATGAAAGAGACCCTGTGTAGAAAATGAAAGAGACCCTGACTTCAGGTGGTAGGCAAGAACCAACTTCTGAATGTTGTTCTCTGATCTCTATATGTGCACAGTGGCATGCACATACACACATTCACAGGCACCCACTTAACTGACTAGTTAATTTATTAATTAAATCTTACTTTTAAAAAGGGATAATATAAAAGGGAATCTACAGATTACAAAAGATCCAAGAGGCACAGAGGCCATGAAGAGGTGTGGAGTTAACTCAGCTCTGATTCACATGAACAAAAAAAAATCAGGTTAAAGGAATGATGTTCTTTCTACAAGATAGCTAAGGAAAATACCATGAGTACCTGTTCATTATTTGGTGGTGTCAAATAATCACTGATAGAATACAATACACCCTAATTACAAATAAAAGTGGGTATCAGTACATAACGGAGTTGCATTCTGAGAAACACATCATTAGTAAATTCCATTACTGTGTGAACAGCACAGATATGCTTAGGAAACAGTGTGAGTCACTTGACATAACTGCTTCTTCTCCTCCTTCTCCTTCTCCTTCTCCTTCTCCTCCTCCTCCTCCTCCTTCTCTTCTTCTTCTTCTTCTTCTTCTTCTTCTTCTTCTTCTTCTTCTTCTTCTTCTTCTTCTGTTTTTCAAGACAAGGTTTCTCTTTGTAGCCTTGGCTATCCTGGAACTCTCTCTGTAGAACAAGCTGGCTTTGAACTCAGAGATCTGCCTGCCTCTGCCTCCCAAAGATTGGGATTAAAGTCGTGCACTACCATGCCCAGTGTTTGACAAAGCTTCTTGAGCCAATCAAAACACACAGTGAAAGAGATATAAGAGACTATAGCAGTGTAATGTGACACTTTGTTTATGTTTTGTGTTAAGACACATTAGCATATTATACATATATATGTATATGTGTAAAATAATAATAAAAATACAGTGTAGTAAATAATAGACTATCAACATCATCATTTATTATTAACATCAAGCATTATGAACTGTGCTGTGCAGTTGTAGCCACATGGACATATTATGTTACTGGCTGCTCTAGTTTCACTCTGTTGCTCCAATAAAACACTCTGATCACAGCAACACAGGGGAGAAAGGGTTTACCTCAGCTTCCTGTAGGAATCCGTCATCATCGCAGAAGTCAGCGTAGGAGCTCAAGGTACAAACTGGAGGCAGGGACCACGGAGAAGCACTACTGACTTTGATCCCACACTCACACTCGGCTCACTTTCTTATACTCCCGAGAACTACCTGCCCAGGGTTGGTACCATTTGCAGTGGGCTGAGCCCTCCTACGTCAACTAATAGTCAAGCCTAGACAGACCCACAAGCCAAGGTGATCCAGGCAATTCCTGGATGGAGGCTCTTCTCTCAGGTGATTGTAGGCTGAGTCGAGTTGACAATTGATGCTAGCTAGGATACTACCCTTTATATTACCGGCAAAGCAACAGGCTTATCTACTCCAGTATTGCCACAGACACATGAGCAGCTTGACCTGAGAAAGGGTACTATAATGGTTAGTTTAACTATCAATTTGACCCAAACTAGAATCATCAGGAGAGAGTCTCAGTAAGGGATCGTCTAGATCAGTTTGGCCCATGGGGAAGTCTGGAGTGGGGACTGTCTTGACTACACTAATCAGGGTAGGAAGACCTATCTTGAATGTTTGAATGTGACCCAGTGCCGCTTCATGGACTGGACCCTGGAGTGAATGAAAGGAAAGAGTGGGCTGAGTATTGGCATGCGTGCATTAATTCATCCCTCCCTGCTTCTTGCTTTTGGATGCAATAGAGCCCAGCTGTGACACACTCCTGCCACTGAGACTTCTCTGCAGTAATTTGTGAACTGAATAAATCCTTTATTCCCTAAGTTTCTTTTGTCGGGGTATTTTATCAGAACATTAAGTAGTTAGGACACCATTAGGCAACAGCTCCCTTATAATTCTAAGAAAACTCCAATATACATATGTCCTTCACAGTCTTGTTTGTAATCTTTACCTCTTTAAGTATGATGATGTAGTGATGTTAAGGGCCCCTGCCTTATAAAGAACAATCAGCCTGAAATATATACAGATATACGTTTTCATCATAATAGTATAGGGGAAAGAGAGCATGGTTATAGATGAAAAACCTTTGGCTGTGAAATGATGGTGGGGTCTGTTACGTGGTTCCCTTTTCGAGTAAGTTTAGAATCCTAATTTTAAAAATATAAAATCCAGGCTTTCAAAATGTCTTTGTGGATAAAGGTGACAGCCACCAAACCTAATGACCCAAGTTAAGTCCCCAGGACCCACATGGTGGAAGAGAGAACTAACTCCTACAAGCAGTCCTCTAACCTCCACACACACTTCATGGTTCAAACATGCACAAAATCAGCAAATACATGTAAAGCAACGTTTAAAACTATAAAGCCAAGCTCCCACCTATGCCACTGATGGATAATTCTAAATGCTTGGCCTTTATTTTTGTGGCTCCTGTGTCCAGGGAGCTGACAGTGATTCATGCACCACCCTGGGACAGCAGAGGCTTAAGTCAAAAAATCCTGCTTTTCTCCTCTCCGTGCTCGTAGAACCATCCATCTTCAGAGCCGGGTCTCACTCCACCCCAGGGTAAGAGCACAAAATGAGAGGCCTGAAAACAGGTGCCAAAATTCTATTCTCAGCAGCAGAAATCAATGATCCTCTGCAGAGCCCAAGGTGGCAAAGGAGCCCTCGACACCCAGCCTGCACTGAGAGGTGAGTGAGCTGTCTGCCTCTCTTCCCTTATCTCCTTCACAGTGCAACCCAGGGGAGCTGTGTGCCGATCCCGGCTCCCTGTGTGCCGATCCCGGCTCCCTGGAGGTCCCATGGGCTCCTGCGGTGGCAGATGAGGAACTGGTTACCTCCTCAGAGCCCTTCTTTTCCAGGGTCTTCACGGCCTGTGACCTGGCTTTCTCTAACTGTGCATCGATCACCCACATGGTCTGTGGGACATCTACCAATCTTTCTCTTCGTTTTTTTCTCCGCTTGTCCACCCACCACCTACTCCTGCAAGCCACCCCATCCTCCACATTAGAGTCAGAGTGACCTTCTCAAAGCCCAAGCCTTACTGAATCTACTCACCCTGGCTTGCCATCTGTTCCTCCGAGACTGAACACCCAAAGAGTCAACCCAGCTTTAGAGGCATGTCTGTTGATACTTCCTGGCTGCACCGCACGCCACAGCGTTTCATCGTTATCTAGGCCCTAACATTAGGGAATGAAGGACGGCAAAAACGTTACATATGCTGAGAATTAAAATATCAGCATGACTGACAAAAGGCAAAGGCACCAACAGACGCTGTAGTCTTTGTCCCAAGAGATAGCTCGGGAAGGCTGTTGAGAGCAGCCAGTGGACTGCGCTTCTCAGAGCCAGAAGGTTTGTGGCCTCGGTGTTTAACCTTACTGCCGTCCTCCTCTTTCGTTCCCAAACCTGAATAATAAATCTCATAAAACACCTTAAAATCTCATTTCTAAAAAGTCAATTCTTTAAGATACAAAAAAATGAGTAAATCAGTCCTTTTTTTTTGTCCTTAATGTTTGAACTTGGCCTAATCCTTGAACCTGGTTGTAAATTATAGTCTTTAAACTGTGAAACTTCCAAAGCCACAAAAGCATATATAAAGCTGTCGTTCAGACACTGAGGTGTGTGTGACTCTCTCCCCTGAGGAGGCTGCACTATGCCTTGTGTGTATCTCCACAATGCTATCCTTTGTGTGAGGGTCTCCCATCTCCTCCTCTCTTCTCTCTCCTATCTCTCTTTCTCTCTCTGGTCCTTGCCTAAGTCTGGAGTGTTGTCTATCTCATTTCTACATAATAAACTCAGTAACTTTCCTTCACTCTGGCTTGTCCAGAAATTCTTTTCTGTGGCATGTCAAAGTCCCCGACTTTACCTGAGTGGAACTCCTCAGGTTGCTGGTGGTAGTGTGGGGTGCATCTGACATTCCCTGGGGTTAATTATGTGTTGAAAACCTGGCACTTGGTGTTGTTTGGTGTGCTTGGTTTATTGTCGATTTTTTGATCGGTCCTTGTGTTGCCCTAGCTGGCTTACACTCTCTATGTAGCCCAGGATGATCCTGAACTCCTGATCCTCCTGTCTCTGCCTCCTGAGTACTGGGATTATAGACAAGCACTACTACCCCTGGCATAAGCTGACATTTGAAAGCCTTATTTGTCCTCAGCTACAAATGTCATGTTTACCACCTGCCTAGACTAACTGCGGTCTCTCAGAAAACTTCCCCAGAACTAGGCAGTCACTGGGATGCTGGAGAGAAAGCGTTCTATGGTTTCAAGGTTTCTCAGATCCCACTTGTCCTTATCCATGATGTTCACTGGCCAGAGATCAATGTTGAGCATCTTAATGTTGTTCTCCAACAAAGAAGAAGGATGAATTAGAATATGATCACGTAGGGATCACATGGAGACTTAGGAAGAACATGGCCACCTACCAACTAAATCCAGGAGACCTCTGAAGAAACCTGGACCTCACACATCCAGCCTCCAGAACAGAAAATCAGTCTGATGCTTAGAGCCACCCAATGGCAGCCCAAGGAAATGGAGGCATGTGGGAACATGCTGCTAATGGCTAGCATGCAGAGTGATGCGGAGTGACTTCCCAGGCTGGGCTAGAAGAAGTGCAAAGGCTTCCACCTGGCCCTCTCCCCCAAAGCGCATACCCTGGGACCCAGGCCATCATGAGCAAATCAGAACCATGAAGAGGGTGGGTGTCCTGGCCACAGCCCCAGTGAAGGCCCCAGCTGACAGCCAGATATAATTGTGAGGTGGGTGAGTGAGCAAAATAGAAGCAGTTCCAGCCCAGCCGCCCCAGCTGAGAGACGTGCTGTTCCTGCCGAATCCTGGCCAAATTGCCAATTCGTGAGCAAAATAAATGTTGCTGTTTTGAGCCCGTTACTCTTGGGGCATTTTTTAAAAGCAGCAGTGGGTAAAAGGAGTATTCATCTGGAGGTATCAACAACTTCTTTTGCTTCCCTGACTTTAAGGAGTATTTCCTCGCCCACATTTGGAAAGATGAAATAAAATCCTTCATCAGTTATATTATATTGGCCTCCCCTTTCTAGGGGGCAAAAGTAAGGAACCATGGTTTACACTAATCAACGTTTGTACTAATGCATACTAACAGTAATGTGTGCATTTGCCACGATTTTAGTTTAAGTGGAGGGAGAGCTTTGTATAAGTAAGCAGGTCAGTGATTAAAAACGGTGATGGATATGTGCAGTTTGTGCACGCAGCTTCCCAGGCCTGTGACAAAATACCCGAGATAAATCAGCCACAGGGAGGAAAGGCTTATTTGGTTCACAGAGTCTATGGACTCTCCCAGTTGTTTTGTGCTCATGACAGACAGCATAGCACACCTTGGCAGGAATGTCCTTGGAGGAGGACTGTCCACTCACTTCAGGTAGCAACAAGGGTGAGGAAGGGGCCAGGGTGCCAATATGCCCTTCAAAAGCATGCTCCAGGTGGCCTGATTTCCTCCAATCAGTCCTCACCTTTTAAAGGCTCCACTGCCTCCTAAAATGTCAAAGAGAATTGTGATCAAATCACAGCATCTATAGGCAATGTCTGTTCACTCTTAAAGCCAGAGTGGACTTCACGTTCAGGTTGCCTTTCTGTGGCTGTGATAAAATACTCAGATCAAAAGCAACTTAGAGGAAGATCCAGTTTATTTCAGTTTACACTACCAGGTCACGGGCCATCATTGAAGGAAGTCAGGGCAAGAACTCAAGGCAAGATCCACGGAGGAACACTGCTTGCTGACTTGCTCAGAGGCTCAGGCTCAGCTAGCCTCCTTAGACAGCCTAGGACTATCTTCCCAGGGAATAGCACCACTCACAGTGGACTGAATCTTTCTACATTAATTGACAATGGAGATAACCCACACAAAGAGATATGCCCAAAGCAAACCATGTAGGTAATCCCTCAAGTGAGGCTCTCCTGCCAGATGAAATGTAGGTTGTATCAAGTTGACAGCTAAATCCAACTAAGACACTTTACATCCAATATTCTGCCCCATCCCCAAGGCAAATCTAATGCCTCACATTGAAGAATAATGCTGATGTCATCAAACGTGGAGATTTGGAGGGAGAAAGAGGATTTCATCACCTGCTACACAGGAGAATCTTTGAAGTCTACCCTACATATTGCTACTTTCTTTATTGTCTTTTTTTGCGTGTGTCTGTGCATATGATTGCCATGCATGTGTGTGTTCTCATTTGTGTGAGTGTGTGCATGTATGTACAAGTACAGGCGTACATGTGTGCACAAGTACATAGAGGCCACAAGAGGCTGAGATGGGGAGTCTTCCTTGATCACTCTCCAACTTATACATTTAGACAGGGTTTCTCACTTGAACTCAGAACTCACTTATGTAGCTAGTCTAGCTAGAAAGCTCTCTCTAGGGATGGATCTCCTTATTGCCTTCTAAGTGCTGGAGCTACAGGCTACCTCACCCATCTGACATTTATGTGGGTCTGACCATCTAAGGCAGCAGGGAATTTACCCTCTGTGCCATTTCCCCAGCCCATCATCTTTCTTTTTGTTGTTACTCTTTGAATGTTTTGAGGGAAGATCTCCTGCAGACCAGGCTGCCCTTGAACTCCAGATCTTCCTGTCTCCACCTTCCAAGTGCTGGATTATTGGCATGGACGACTGTGTCCAGCTAGTATTCATCCATTTTTTCCCCTCTCTCCCTCCCCTCATACTCTATTTTTTTTCTTGCCAGGGTCTCGATATGTTTTCCAAGTTGACCTTGGATGAACTCACTCTGAAGCTCAAGAAGCCCTTGAGCCTACAATCCTCCTGCCTCAGCTTCTGGGATTCCAGGCTGGTGCCACTAGTCTTGGCGACATCACTACTTTCTCTTTCTAGTCTTGTTACAATTATCCATTCACCCACGTGGCCCTTCTTGTCTTGTCTCCACCCTTCCAAGGATGAAGTTCCCCTCCCTTCAGTTCGCAGACTATACTGGCACAACACAAAACTCCAGGCAACAATCTGGGAACAGCTTCTTCCTGAACTCTGCCTCACAGGCTCCAGGCCCCACACCCTGCCCTCAGCCCCATTTTGATGTTCTTACTCATGTTACTTGTTTCTGTTTCTTCCCCTTGGAGCTCACGGAACTGGCAGGAGCCCCACTGTTTTCTCTCCTCTTTGCTGCCCTGAAGAATGTAGGCAAGGCAACCCTCCTCCAGAGAACCCAGTGCCAAAGTCAACAGTGGGGCAGAGAACCTGGAGCCAGTTGTCCTGAACGTGCCATCCCAGTCATAGTGTGGCAACGTCCTCATGTCTACACAGCCCTCAAATAGCAAGATGCTGAGGCAGGCACTAGAGGGATATTCACAGCGTGCCAGTCATCATTCACATTGCTACAAAGAGGGTATGAACCCAGACCTTCAGCTCAGGGGTGGGCACACTACATTGATCGATCCAATGGGTGTCGCCAGTGGGTGGTGGGTGTGAGGTAGAATAGATTGGCAGGAAACCGAGGGGACATGAGAAGGGAAGGAAGCCCCTCATCCTAGGGTGTAGCTTGCTTCCTTTGCTGCCTAGGAGTCAAGAAACTTCCCACCAGCAAGACAGGTCAGCAAGTGAAAGCTGAATTCTAACCCCAGAACCCCTAAGGGAGGTGGAGAGAACTGGTGCCGGAAAGTTGTCCTCTGATCTCCATGTGTGCTGTGGCATATGTACCCCCATGCCTACGCACATGCACACCCACCATCCGTCTACACACACACACACACACACACACACACACACACACACACAAACACACACACACACATTAAACAGTAACTCAAAATTTTTAAAGAAAAAGTTCAACACAACCCATAAGGTCAAAATTGCCTCCAGAGACAATGTGTATTTTCCCAAAGACATCTTGAATAACTAATAATAAATACTTACCTGTGGCCAGAATGCTTGTAACCTTGTGTTTTACCCTGTTAGCATTTCTCTTGTCTCTAAAGCTAAACAGTATACCACAAAAAACTACTTTACAATTTTATCTACAAAAGAACATTCTTCAAAAAAAAATAAGCCATCACGTATATTTTTAATATTCAGATTTTTCTTTTGCTTTCAAGCTTCTCTTCATCTTTGATCCTTGTTACATATTACATCCATTGAGGAATACAATTTAGCAAGCTGCAGAATCATATACAAGCAGTTGTGGACACTGGAGCAGACTCTCTCCAGGAGCATGCAACTCACATCTAAGATTGTGTATGGTCCTTTTCCTATATTACTCCATCTGAAAACTTAAAGAATTCACCAACTTTGCTTTACTCTGGCTTATTCTGAACTTCTTTTCTGACATGGCGTCAAGGATCCAGCTTCATCCGAGTGGAGGTACTTGAGGCGGAAGAGAACTCCTCAGGCTGCTGGGCTGTCTCTCTGTCACTGCTGACATCTTGAGAAAGAAAACTCTTCCCCAGAGAGGCACTGAAACGGGGCGATTCTATCAGGAATTCACAGCTTGCATCTTACCTTGTGGCGGGCATCATGCCAAGGGCTTTGAATACCTCGATTAATACATAGAACAACCTGATGAGCAGACACCATCGTTACTGCCATTTTGAGGCTGGTGGGAAACCACGTGACTTAAACAGTACTTCGGAGCAGATGAGGTCTGTCTTGTCATTATCTCCTAGATGGCACTGAAACATCCACAAGAATCTTGTCTCAGTCTCCTCGGCACACATTGAAAGCATAGCTTCTATGGTACTTGCTACCTGCTCATGCTTTAAGGCAGGGTCTCTCTTCTATCGCACACAGAAGTGCAATGAAGAAGGCATGCTCATTGTGCCTGTGAAGTCTACCCACTGCAATGGACCTGAAAGGTAGACAGAGAACAATAAGATCAATGAAATGAGAGGATACCAAGGGTGCATGGATGTAGCACGGTCTTAAAACAAACCCAGGAGCCAGGTATTGGGGTGAACGCTGAATGATCATTGAAACAGAACAAGCCACAGCCACCTCGCCTCACCAATTCCTCAGCTGATCCTGTTTCCTCAGACTGGAGGCCTCTGAGTCCTCATCCAAATGGATCTCAGCTGAACTGCTGCTCAAAAGCCTAAAAGCTTAACAAGCTCTAATTTCTGGTTTTCACGCCTTATATACCTTTCTGCTTCCTGCCATCACTTCCTGGGATTAAAGGTGTGAGTCACCATGCCTGGCTGTTTCCAGTGTGGCTTTGAACTCACAGAGATCTGGATGGATCTCTGCCTTCAGAATGCTAGGATTAAAGGTGTGTGTGCCATCATTTTCTGGCCTCTGTATCTAGTGGTTGTTCTGTTCTCTGACCCCAGATAAGTTTATTAGGGTGCACAATATTTTGGGGAACACAATATCACCACACACGGATGGATAATTCCAGAGGTCTGTGAGTCTGCCATGTCTGGTAGGCAGGTTGGCTGGGTTTTGCACTTGGGTTTTGGCTTGATTTTGTTTTATATGTTTTCGTTTGTTTGTTGGCGGGGCCACACATGATGTCAGAATGACTTGCATGAGTCATTATCTCTTCCTATTGTGTTAGTTCTGGGGATCAAAATCAAGTCATCAGGCTTGGCAGCAAGAGACTGTACCTGAGGAGCCATCTCACTGATTCTCAACTTGGGTTTTCAAGACAGAGTTTCAGCTATACAGCCCAGGCAGGCCTCACACTCACAATCATCTAGTCTCAAACTCCATAGAGAGGGGGGAATAAAGCTCTGTACCTATGCCTCACTAGCTGGGGTCTAGTTTTTTAGGCCTCACTCACCTGTTTAAGGTACAACTATAAACGGTCTGAACTTCTTTCTCTTCTGTACTGATCACACACAGATGAGACATTTAGCCCACACTGCTTTTTAAAAGAATGTGTATCTTGAAAGATACACATTGTGTGTGTGTGTATCTGTGTGGATATGTACGCAGGAATGCAAGCTACCTTCAGAGGCTAGAAAAGGACATTCAATCCCCTCTATCTAGAGTTGCAGGTGGTTGTAAGCTGCTCAACATGGATGTTAAGAACCAGGCCCAGGACCCCCTGGAAGAGCAGTACCCACTCTTAACTGCTAAGCAATCCTTCGACCCCCTTCATCCTCTGCTTTAGTGTTCACAGCTCTCTCCAAATCCCTGCATGTCACTTCTTGTCATCCTTAGACATTGACACTTTGCTTATCCTGAGTTATGCCACATTCTACTTCACTTAATACACAACTCCAAATTCATCTTCCTAATGAGGATGTCAGGTTCTATGTACTGTGCCACAGAAGAGCCAAGCACTCTTTGTATGACCCTCAGGGGTATGAAAGTACCCCTACCATGACTTTGTAAATGTCACAATTACCCCACCTCCAGGAGACTGTCCAGCTTTCAGGTCATCATACATTTCCCAGTACTGACTTCCAACATCTTTGCCAAGTGAAAACAGGATTATTTTTTTATTTGCATTGCAAAATAAATCCTTTGCACTGCAAAGCACAAAAATATGCTCAAGTCCAACTTATATGGCCAGAATGCACAATAGAATTGATCTGCATGATAATGTTTAGGATGGTCAGGATGTGAGGCATAGGGGTAACTTTCATCAAGTACTTGCTAAGTACTGAGCACTCTGATAAGCACTTTCTATAATGTCAGTGTCATCCTGAGAGGGAGTCACTGTTGCGAAACTATTTCTAGAGGAGGAAGCATTGGACAGAGAGGCAGAATAACCTGCTGCAGGACTCCCAGGTCCTCAGAAGCAGCGCCACAACTGCCCCACTTTTGAAGTGGTCCGGCATCCGTGGGGAGCTTTCGGTGACATTTCAGTCTTTCCATCACCTTGGTGTGACTTCAGACCTTCAGTTACTCAATATTAAAGTTTGGAAACTCACCTTCTTTCTGTAGAAAACAAGTGGAAAGAGAAGAGAGAGATGGAGGAAAAACAGATAAGAAATGGAGGCTGGAGGGGCGGCAGAAAGACGAGGAAGGCAGAGGATGATGGCTTGTGGAACCGCAGGGTCAGCTGGGTAAACATCCCACACTGTCAGGCACTGTGGCATTCTTTATGGTGGTTCCTCAAAGAATGGAAAACACAACTACCATAGCATACAGATACACACCCAGAGAAATCTAAGTCAGCACACCAAGAGATACTTCACATCGGGAGACAGTTCACAGCCATGCTGATTGCTGCACTATTCACCATAGCCCAGATATGGAATCATCCGGGGTATCCATCAGCAGGCAGATAAAGACATGTGCTATATATCACACACACACACACACACACACACACACACACACACACACACACACACACACACACTGTGGAGCATTGTTCATCTCAAAGAACAAAATTGTGTTACTTGTGAAGAAGTGGATGGAACTGGAAATCATCGGGTTAAAATAAACTAGACTCAGAAAGACAAATGCCACTTTTTCTCTCATATGCAGAAACTAGATTTTTTAAAAATATTAAGACATGAAAGTAGAAAGGAGATGATTCAGGGAAAAGAAAGGAACCAGTAGGAAGAGTATGGGATGATAAGAAAGGATAATAAAGAGGTGGAACAAGAAAAAAATGAAAAAGTTATGATCAGCATTCCCATGATTCTCACAGATTTGTCTTTGGGTCCAATGAAGTCAGTCTACTCGCTTGAAACCTGAGTCTGGCCACTTCCGCTTCCTGGGCGCCTTTAAGAGTCCACGGCGCTAAGCATGGGCTGTGTTTGGAGCCTCCTGACTCATCTTCTTCCCAGCCTCTCCCTAGGGGGATCAGGGCAGCCCATGGCACCCGCAGATAGAGGATGCCCAGTGGCCGGTGAGGACAGAGGATTAGTGTCCAACAGTGATACCTCAGTGAAACTGGGACAAGACTTTCGGCTGGGATGTTAGGTGAGGAAAGAGGACGAACTTAAGTCTCCCGCGTTGGGAGTTCTCGGGATGTCTCCTTGGTTACCCCCTTCGTGAGTCCTGGGAAACGCTGCACACCACTCTGTCATGCACAAGGGGCTGACCTTAATCTCAGTGTAGACAGCCCTCTTATGTTATTTCTCGAAGCGAAGTAGAGGGTTAGTCCTCCTCCCTTTCTCTTCCTCAAGCTTGCTAAGGAAGCTTGATTTGATCCCATGACTGTTATGGATTAATAAATTATAGGCTCGGTAGAAAGGAGCTGACATAAATTACACTTCAGACAAGCTTTATTTGGAGAGTTATAGCCATCCCAGATAACATCATGGGAGTCCTGAAGGGGAGGGAACGTTTAATTTTGGAACATAAAAAGGAGTTTCCAAAGTTGAGCAGGAGCTTTCACACCATAGGTTTAACCGGGGTACCAAGAGTCAGGAGAAGGCATCGGATAAGAGTAAAATTATAATTTCGAGTTGCTTTGGTGGGATGGAAAGGTGGCTCAGAGGGTGACGTCACTTGCCACCATGCTGATGGTTATCCTCTGACCTCCCCAGGCATGTGCATCCGCAAATATGTGAACACACATGTGCGTGCAAGAGCACATATGCACATGGTGATCAATAAATATATCATTTAATTTCAAAATTAAAAGAAAACAAAGTTGCCTTAGGTCTGGGCTTCAGGGGGCCTGGGCTCACTCTCAGCTACAAGGGGGAAGGAGGGGCCACATCAGGCTTTGCTTATCAACTCCATCAAGAGAGAGCTGCATGGACCTTGGCCTGATGTAGGGGAGAAAGAGTGAGCTGGGGAATCTATGAGCTAGTGCTTACCAACTCATGTTTTTGAACCAGGCTCTTACCTCATTTTGAAAACCGCTAGGAAAGTGCAAGCCCAGCGATGGAGATAATCCACTATGTCTCAGTATCGATGGCCACCCGATGACTGGTTCTCCTAACCGAGTCTGTAATCTGGGAGAAATTCATAACTGTTTTCTCAGCTCTGAAATGGGACTATCGAGGGTGGTAAAGATTGGATGCTGTAACCCACGTGAAAAGTCACCACACCTGGCTCAAAGCAGACGCTGTGTCAAAGGGAAGCGTGGAGGTTTAGTGTGGAGGTAGCAGGAAGAGCAGCAGGAGGAGGGGTGGTGGTGTCTAAACTGGAATACACGAGGGAAAATTCCACCACTCACTACCTTCCCAGGAAAAGGAGCACTGGATGGCAAGCCGACAAAAGACAAATAACACTTGCTACCAGTTCGCTTGAGTTACGTTCCAGTGTCTTCCCTTACACATTAACTTCTTCTCTCTGAATCCTTGAAAGAATCCCATGAAGGAGGCCCTACTAATGGATAATGCGCCCCATTCATGGTTGAGGGAACTGAGGTTCATAAGGTCAAGGCAATTTGACCTACAGTTGTTGGGCCAGAAGGCCACCCAGCCAGGACCCAAATCATCCCTCTTGCTCCCCAAAGCTCAAGTAGGAAACTCAGTAACCCTCTCCCCAACCTTCCCAAGTTCCAAAACCACAAGGTCAGCAGGAGGTTTGGCTGGAGGGAGGTCTGGAGGTTGGGAGTGGGCTCAGCTTTTGTCTCTCAGAATCCATGGATCATGACCCTGGAGTTAGTAGACAAGCCTGTGCTGAGCAGGGATGGTGCAGAGCTTGCTATCGGCTTCATTTCATCAGGCTGCTGGCGCCCGGCACAGGAAATTAAAAGCAACTCATAGATCACAGAGCTCAGTGCCAAGTGATCTCAGACAGAACCATCCCCCGTCTCTCCCTGCTTCTCCTTGGGCAAGAGCATGGCTTGCCTGTCACTGTGGGTGGCTGAATTTGTGCAGGGGTTGCTGGGCTAAGCTGTCATGGTCTTTAGTGCCCCACAAGCAAACAAGGAGGCCCTTCCTTCCAACCCCCCCCCCATACAGTGGAGTGTGTGTGTGTGTGTGTGTGTGTGTGTGTGTGTGTGTGTGTGTGTTCTATTTCTTGGTTTTGCTTTTTTTTTGAGACAGGGTCTTATGTATCTCAAGGTTGGCCTCGAACTAGCTATGTAGCTGAGGATGACTTTGAACTTTGATTCTCCTGCCTTTACCTCCCAGATGCTGAGATTAGCATCATGCACTACCACCCAGTTTATCCAGTGCTGGGGATGGTACCCAGGTCTGTGTGTGCTAGACAAGCTTTCTACCAACTGAGCTACATTCCCAGGCCCTCCATGGTTATTCTAAACCATGACATGTTGACAGTGAATATTGAGACCATTACAACAAGTAAGAGAAAGGGAGAGAATTCCAGGCATGGGCCCAATTCAAGGAAGTTTGGAGGTGCTAGGGACCCAAACCCATAGGTTCCTGGGGATACAGAAGGGGCTGACACAGGAAGAGGAAGGCTTGGGATCTTAGGGCCCTTCCAACTCCCTCATTTACCAGGCACATACTGAAACCCAAATAGTTCTACCCACCAACCTCTAATGAAATGAGTTTCAGGGCGTGGAAGAAGGACCAACATACCTTTTCCTCTGAAACCAATGACAAAGTTACCTACCCATGATGCCCTGTGAGTGTGGGTGTCTGGTGTTGCTGCCTGGCATCCCTTTCTGTCAAGCTGTAGCAAGAACACCTCATTTCTTTTCTTTCAAGTCTCCACTTACTTTCGCATGGAAACCAATGGTCCATTATGATATCCCTACCTTCCTCAGCCATGGGTTGAGGAGATGACCACACTAGGTCCCTGGGTCTTCTCCCTGAGTTTGGTCTGCATGGAAGCCTCCATAGTAGAGCATGTGCCTGCACTGTAGGACATGACTGATAATGGAGCTCATCCCTGTCCTTTGAGGCCCCAGGCTACATGCAGCAGACAACTGTTGTTCCTGCTTACCCTTCCAGGGAATTCCCATTAATTTACTTCAGTCACTTGTTCCCTCTGCCTGGAATTCGCTCCCCTTCTCTATTACCTGTTATAACGGTCAATGTTTTGGTCAACCTGACTAGGTTTGGAATAGCCATGAAGGGGCTGGGAATGTCCCTCAGCTGGTAGAGTGCTTGCTTAGCATGTACAAAGCCTTGGAGTCTTTCCCAGCAACACATAAACTGGCTGTGGTTGCACACACTTGGTGTCTCACCATCCTGTGTGTCTTCCCTTTGCCAAGAAAAGCAACATGCACCCCCCTCAATCTCTCTCTGCTCACTTTGTCCCAAACTACTTTAGCATGAGTTATAGAGGCAGACAGTCTTTCCTGAAGTGAGAGAAAGGTTCCAGAATTCTCACCACACAAAAATGCAATAAACATTATGATATCCCTGTTCTTAAGAGGTTCAACCAACACAAATCCCAGCTTCTAGCCCCCAGGCCCCTCCCCACTCTTATATTCCTCTTCTATAAAGGCCCTCACTGAAATTCCCTACACATTTTTCGTCAAAAGCACTGGTCCTATCTCACTTTGTCTTGGGCTAGCATTGTCCCCAGGGCTGTAAGACAAGACTTGACCCAAAGAGAATTCTGATATTAGCACAGTGTCCATTCAATGCTATGATTTCTACAACATAAGGTTGGAGACAGGCCACATGACCATTTGTGGCTGCTTCCAGGCATAAAAGTAATGGCTCTGGGTGCAGGAAATGCTCTTATCCCTCTACATTAATACATGTTCAATTAGAAACTCAGGCCTTTCCACAGCCCATGATTATTTTCACCTAGAACTTTCTATAGTAATGACAAGGAGAACTGTTCTCCCTTGTCACTTTATGTATGTTTAAGTTTGGCCACTAGCCATCTGGGACCCTGAGGATGTGAGGTCTGTGTAGAGTTTGCCCTTCAGTCTGTTCACCAAGCCATGAATTCAGTGTTACACCATGACTGGATGGTGGAAACATTGGCATGTTCACTACCCAGAACTCAATTATCCTTGATAATCATTCATTCACTAAACATACAAAATTCCATCTCTAGGCCAATAATTGGAGACAAAAGCAAAATAAGAGACAGCTATTGTCTGTAAACGTCTGTGATCTAGCAGAGCATTCAGGGAGGAAGCAGAGAGAGATTCAGAAGAGGGAGACATTCTAGATCACATAGTCACATAGCTATGAAGAACTTTGTACAACAAAAGCTTTGCCAACTACCCTGTATTTGAGGGAAATGAGATATATCTCTACAGAGAAAAGAAAGCAAGTTATCTCTGAGAGCCTGTCAGTGTGTTGGGAGCCAAGAGCGCAGGGGATCAGAGCCTGGTAGAGTGGTCAGCACATAGTGTCACTCGGTGAGTATCCATCAACTGAATGTTGGGAAAACAACCAGAGAGTGTGACATGTGCTGTGACAAACACAAAAGAGCCTTGTGTCTATGTGGAAGTCAAAGGACATCCTCAATAAAGGGGATGTCATCTGAACCTGGCCTGAGCAGCAATGTTGACGCTTCAGAAGCAAGAGAGGACCAGGACTTCAAAACTAAAGATAAACATACACAGAGGTTCCACAGCACAAAAAACAAACAAACAAAAAAAAAAAAAACAGTAAGTAGGGGATGGATGGAGAGGAGAATGGAGTGGGGAACAGCTAGGGTCATGGGGACTGGTGAGGGTAAGCCGTGAGATTAAGAGTTCAAGAGTGACACTGAAGCAGATCGTCCTTTGGGGTAAGGGATTTATTAAGAGTGATTGACAGGGGCTGAATGGATAGCTTTGCAGTTAAAAGCACTGACCGCTGTTCCAGAGGACTGGTGTTTGACTTCCAGTACCCACATGGCCACTATCAACCATCTGTAGCTCCAGTTCCAAGGGATCTGATGCCCTCTTCTGGTATCTGCAGGCATTGCATGCATGTGGCACACAGACACACATGCCAACAAAATGCTCATACAAATACAATTTAAAAAAAAAAAAACATGCTTGAAGAGTTATTGACACCATAGACAGACAATCAGACAAACAGCATGACAAAGACTCTGAAAGGATGTCCAACCTGCAAAGCTAAATGGGGGTTCTTTCTTACAGGTTTCAAAGAGGGTAGGAGGTCCATGCCAGGCTGGTGATGAGTAGGCCACAGTACCAGCTTGCAGTTAGGTTGTCTGTGATTCCCAACTAGGAGGGAGGAGGGAAAGGTTTTTCTCTTTAGTCAATATATGTCCAGCATACAGGATGTGCCTGCTTGCCTGGGCTATATTTCACAGGCAGACGCTCTTGGTAGTTAGCCTCTTATTTCCCTGTAGCAATGAGAATTAGAGTCAGCTGTGAGGATAGAGAGATAGAGATATAGAGATATAGGTAGGTAGGTAGGTAGGTAGATAGATAGATAGATAGATAGATAGATAGATAGATAGATAGATAGATAGATAGACAAAGGGTGAAGCTTAACAGTGGGCTGTGAGCTTGGAAAATGGTGTCTGGGCTGCACAGCCTACCATCTTGTATGCCAACTACTCAGCATGTGAGAAACAACCACCCCCGGCTTCCGGGTGACTATGCCCCATGTAGCTCAGCTTCCATAGTAGCAATGCATGTCACTGCATCCTCATCTGAGAGCACAGTAGACAAGAATGTGGGCTTTAAGATCAAGCAGACCCCAGGCTTCCATCTCAGCACTACACCTTCTCCTAGTGACATGGTAGGGAAGCAGCTGCACTTCTTTAAGCCTCAGTAATTTCATTTCTGAAATGGGGATCACAATGCTCCCCACGCCCACCTCCAGAGGAGTGTGTAAAAAAACTGAGTAAGGTCACGGGCTCACAATGCTTCATGGAAGGTGTTTTTAAATGACTGTTTTGTTAGTGTTGAAATAACAATGGTTGCCTCTGCCGATCTATTTGGAATGGGGCTCATTTCCACCCGCCTCCTACTGCTTATGAACAAAGTTAACCCACCTGTTCTGTATTAGTTATCTCAGAATGGTAACTAGATTCAAACTTGATGTTATAGACCATGTGGCTCATCCAGGTCAGAAGAACACTCCTAGGGTATATGGCTCAACCTTCCTCAGTTTACTCTGTGGAGCCTGAGGACAGAGAGACCAAAAGCTTGCATCTGTCCCCACAGCTGCTGAGAGAGAGGGGGGCTTAACTCCTCAATCTCCAGAACCCTGTTCGCATTCCAGACACAGTTGACCACCTCCTGTTTAACATTGCCAAGAGCAAGAGCAAGATTAAATCAAGTTCAAAAGCCAACTTTGCAAAGCCAAGTCCTGCAGAGTATGTGAGTTTGTCTGAGCCCTGCTCTCCTCAGTGGGCCTGAGGGGCCTGCTTCACTTTCTTCACACTCTGTCCAAACCTTCTGCAGGCTGATGCTCACTCTGAGAATAGACCTGCCCTGCAGCCCTCCTGACCCAAGCGAGAGATAAGCTCTCTGTAGTCTCGTGTCAATTTACAATGGGAACAAGGGCCTGGGGACCAGGCCAGAGCTAGCAGGCACCAGAATGTTTTTGTTTCTCCAGGCTCTTGTCCCCAACAGAGGCTGTGAGCCACCTTGACCTCACCCGGGCAGGCAATGGGAGATGTTTCTGCCAAGGGCTGTGGAGCCAGTCACTTATCTGGTGGTGGCTTCATGCACCCAAAGCTTCCCAGAATTCTCCCACTTTGTGAAGGATGGAAGAATGGCTGAAGCAGGGATGGGGGAGTAGGGGGAAGAGAAGGGTGCTGTGGGGGTTCACTGGGGGAGGAGAGAGAGTAGTGGGATGACAAGGCAGGACTCTCAGTAGGACAGCAGTGGCTTTTCTTTTCCTGGAACCCATACAGTCGTTCTCCAACCCATTGACATATGCATAATGCTCACGGCCAGAACAAGCCCCTGAGCACTCATCTGCCACCCTCAGTGAGACTCAGAACACCTGCTGGGCCTGCCATCAGAATGACAGAATCCCTTATGCAAAAGAGGCTATATGATGGACCCTGGTTCTCTGC
The DNA here is from genome assembly GCF_949786415.1 of Peromyscus eremicus. NCBI lineage: Eukaryota > Metazoa > Chordata > Mammalia > Rodentia > Cricetidae > Peromyscus > Peromyscus eremicus. The sequence goes on from NC_081423.1 coordinate 27,713,430, forward strand.
CTACCACTGACCTGACCATGGCTGAACTGTCTCACCCACAGTTAGCTAGGCTGTCAGCCATGGCAGACTCACATGTATGAGATGGTGACTGGCTTCGTTCTTCAGCTTCCTCAAATGAGGAAGGAACACCGAAACCAGCTATTTTCCAGGTACTATCTCAGCATTCAATAGCACAAATGTAGAAGGGGTTTGTCACCTCAGACCTGTTTGTCCTAAGAATTTAATATATGATTCAGTTGCTTATTAGCAACAGCTAGCTGCCAAGACTCAAGTTGGCCACTAACTCTAAAGAGCATTCAGAATTCCAATGGCTCATATCTTTGAAGGCCAAGACCAGAAATGTCTTCAGGAATCGAATGGCAATCCCATTTTCCTCCTCATCCTTGATCCATGTCACTCCAAATCTTAGCTCTCGGCCTCTCTCCATGCTTTATGTCCACTCTTTGCTACGGTGTTAGAGACAAGGGATGGACAGCTCCATGCATCATCCACTCATACTAGCCACAGAAAAGAGGGTTTCTCTCTCCTAGGAAGCACGCATGAAATCCAAGGGAAGGACACCAATAAAACAGACCTGGGCATCTCTAAGTGAATCACCTTCTAGGGTACCAGAACTGTATGGTGTCAAAGACCAATAACTTCCCCCTCAAGAAGGATGTGGCCCCTTTCCATGGGAAATGAATGGGTGATAAGTAGGATAGAGTGGAGGAGGCAATGGATGGGCATCTGTTAAACTGGAGAGGGTAATAGAAAGACATGAAAAACAAGATGTAGCCTTCATTCAAAAGTCTCCCTTGATTGTTTCAAATGGCCAGCTTCTTTGGAATATGTAAAGCATATATATATATATATATATATATATATATATATATATATATATATATATACATATATATATAATATTTAATGGACAGGCAACCTTTTCTTATTATTGTTTTGAGACTATGTAGTCCTGACTATCCTGGAACTCACAATATAGACCAGGCTGGTCTCAAATCCACAGAAACCCACCTGTCTCTGCCTCTCGAGTGCTGGGATTAAAGGTGTGCACCACCTTGCCCATCATGGACTGGAAACTTTTATAGATGTGGTGAGTTAGCACAGAATTGAAATGTACAGATAGCGGACAAAGCAGCAGCTAGCTTCAAGTTCAACGAGAGACCATCACCCTGAAGGAACCAGACTCCAGGCTTTCCAGGGACTCATGGGAGAAAGTGGAATTGTTTTTCTGGAAGAGAATTGCATCTACTGATGATTTGTCAGGTATAATTCCTTGTTATAGAGTGGAGTAGCCTTCCAGTGAGGCAGACCCTATTGTGTCTTCCCATTTACAGCAGAAGCAGCTGATAGTCAAAGACATTCCAAAAAGAAAATAAATAAATCTTTATTGACAACCTGTCTTAGCTAGGATTTCATTGCTGTGATGAAACACCATGATGAAGAGCAACTTGAAAAGGAATATCACTGTTCATCATCAAAGGAAGTCAGGTCAGAAACTCAAGCAGGGCAGGAACCTGGAGGCAGAAGCTGATGTAGAGGCCATGGAGGGATGCTGCCTATTGGCTTACTCCCCATGACTTGCTCAGCCTGCTTTCTACAGAACCCAGGACCAGCATCCCTTAGATGGCACCACCCACAGTGGGCTGGGCCCTTGCCCATCAATCACTACAAAATGCTCTACAGGCTTGCCGACAACCTGATCTTATGGAGGATTTTCTTAATTGAGATTCCCTCCTCTCAAATGCCTTTAGCTTGTATCAAGTTGACATAAAACTGTCCAACACAAAACCCTTGTGATGGTTAACATTTAGTGGATTAAGAAACACTTAGGGCACTAGAGGCATACCTCTGGATGTGAGGACATTTCAGGGAGGTTCAACTTGCATGAGAAGACACACCTTAAATGGTTTAGGGTCCCAGAATGAATAAAAGAAAAAAGGAGGCTGTCAAGATGTCTCACCTGGTTAAGGTACTTGCCTCACAAGCCTGATTATCTGAGTTTGAGCCTACAGTGGAAGAAGAGAACTAATTCTCCGAGGTTGTCCTCTTACCTCCACAAGCATGTTGTGGCATGAGCCTTTACACACTTTACACACACACACACACACACACACACACACACACAAACACACACACGGGGGGGGGAGAAAGAGACAGAAAGAAAATTAGATAAAAAGATAATCACACAGAGATAATTAGTAACAAATTTAAAAAGGAGTAGGAGAAAGCCAGATTGACAGCAACACTCATGGCTCTCTACTTCCTGATTCACCTAGATGTGAGCAAGCAGCCTCAAGCCCCTGATGCCACAGCCAAGAACTGTTCCAGCTGCTGAGTCTTCCCCACCAAGATGGACTGCATCATCAAAATTTGAGCCTAAATAAATCCTTCATCCTTTACATCGACCATGGCAATAATAGGGAAAGCTAGTATATCCCCACAGCTCATAGGTGAGATGTGAACCCAAGTTTCCTTGATTCCATAGATGGTACTTTTTCTACAAGTGCAGTCTGCCTGACAACTGCAAAACATAGCTCAACCGAGTTGCAAGGGTGAACAATGTCTCCCCCTATTTATAGCCAGAGCAAAGCCTTCCCCAAGAAGGCAGAAGTACCAAGGCAGGAATCTGTTTTACTGAGTCCTTCATGAGGACATCTTTTGCTTCCAAAATGCCATTTAACCAAAAGAGGGGGCACTAGAAACCAAGGAAATTATTTGTCACAAATGCTACAGCTGTCAGAACAAGGTCCAGAAGGACGGTGCATTCAGCAAATGGGGTGCTCTAGTGACCAGCAAGAACCTGCTTCATGGTACAAAAACCCCACAACAAAGGGTCAGCAGTGAGCCAGTAACTGATGGCATCTGCGTGGTCTGTAGTTACAGTGAAGCAATAATTAAATGATACAGAATAGATAATTAAATAATATTAAAGAAGGGATAAAAATCTGGACACAGCAGAGCAGTTGCACATACAAGCTCACCGTGGTTGTGAAGAAACTGCAAAAGCCCAGCATGAAGGGGAGAAACAGGCACGGAGCCCCACCCCTAGCTGAGGAGCTATTTACAATGGATGGTTTGTGGGAGAGGGAGAGCGTGTGTTCTTTAAGAGTGTGATCCCTGGTAAATAGCCACGTTCCAGTAAATAGCCACATGCCCAAGAGTATTTGGACAGCAGAGATTGGGCTTGACGGGTTAAGGAAATAAAAAGAGGACCCAATGTTGCATTGGTAGGGAAGGGGGTAGGTAGATATGGGAGGAATTGGGGAGGGGCAGGTGAGTATGAACAAAATATGTTGCACAAAATTCTCAAAGAATGAATAATTTTTTAATTAAAAAAATAAACATGTAATAAAAACTAATGTGTATCTTACTTGGAGACAGAATTTTTTTTTTTAGAAAAAAAAAATGTGCCATGAATAACAGAAATAAAATGTCAAGTTAACTTGACCAGTTGAAATTCTACATGGGAGCAAATGAGTCTGGATTTCAGCAGAGCTCCCCATGGGTTTGGGGTGCGTAGCCCTCTAGTTTCCCACCTGCTTCTGATGGAACATCTCCTTCCTCCTGTCTATATGTATTGTCACATGCATGTTATAGCTGCTTGTGGTGCTTCATTTCACTGGATACAGAGTTTGCTTGACCCAGCATGCCTCAATGCAAGTAAGCCAGTCCTTCTCTGAGACAAACATATGAATATTAGGAAGGTGTGGTCCTGGACACTAAGTTCTTAAGATGGAATCACAAAAATAAAAAGAAGCAGAGGCAGCCAGGCTCCGTCAACCAAGATTAACAACAACTTAGGCAAAACAAGATGTCTATCACCTAGACCCTCTAGACAATCAAGGTATTTTCGTTGGTCCTGTGACGGAAGCCCAGTGACAAGTAGGACAGAGAGGACAATCAGCAGACGGAGATGGAGAGGGACATGAGATATTCTTTAAAACTCAGAATCAGCCATGCCTGCTCTCCAAATAGGGGTCCTTGGCTTTTAGTGAAGAGAACTTGAATTGTGTTTCTGAAGCTGGCAACTAGAACAGAACTCACTAGAGGAAACTCCCAGGAATCTACAAGGATGACCCCAGCTAAGACTCCAAGCAATGGGGATACGCAGCCTAAACCGGCTACCTCCTGTGACCAGGCAAAACTTCCAGTGGAGGGACTGGAGCACCAATCCAGCCATATAAACTTCTACCTGCAGTCTGTTCTACCTATGTGCTGGGGTAAGAGTGGTGAAGAGATTGTGGGAGTAGCCAATCAATAACTGCTCCAGCTTCAGACCCATGCCACAGAGTAAGCCACCCCTGACACTGCCTGAGTACCAGGACCCAGAGACTGGATGGTCTAGAGACCCAAGTAAGAACCAAACATGACTAGAGGGGGAAAAAAAGTCAATGTAATGATGCCTAATGATATTCTGCTATACTCAGAGATTGGTGCCTAGCCCAATAGCCATCAGAGAGGCTTCATCCAGCCACTGATGGAAACACATGCAGACCCACAGCCAAACATTAGACCAAATTCAGGGAATCCTGCAAAAGAGAGGGAGGAAGGCTGTAGGAGCCAGAGGGGTCAAGAACACCACCAGAAAATCCACAGAATCAACTAATATGGGCTCATAGGAGGTCAAGGAGACTGAACCGACAACCAGGGAGCCTACATGGGACTGAACTAGGTCCTCTGCATGTATGTGACAGTTCTGTAGCTTGGGATTCTTAAAAGCAGGAACAGGGGCTGTCTGACTCTTTTACTGGCTTTTGGAACCCTACTCCTCATACTGGATCACCTTGCCCAGCCTTAATACATGGGGAGGGCTTAGTCTTACTGCAGCTTGATATGCCACATTTTGTTGCCACATATCGTTGATATCCACGAGCCTGCTCAAATAGAATGGAGGAGGAAAATAGGAGGGGCCAAAGGGGAGATTGGGAGAGGGACTGAGAGGGGAAAAGGGGGAGGGGAAACTGCAGTTGGGGGTATAAAATAAAGAAATGATCTTTTTTTTTAAAGAAAGAAATTCCCATCCATGTTTCACTTAGTAGGATGGGGCATCCTGTGAAACCAAATGAAATCTGTTTCCTGTCAGGACCACTGAGAACAGCTGTAATAATGAAACTTCACCATGGGGGGAGGGAGTTCCTTGTCCTTCTTAGATGAGTAAGGAGTTTCCAGGAACATCAGTAATTTCAGAGTACCACATATATGTGATGAGGAGTGATGACAGAAAGAATCTTGGGTAGTGACAATTGTCTCTCAAAAGTCAGAGAGCCTTACACATCTCTCAAGAAGACCGTAGCCCACTGGAGACCCTTCCTGCCCTGTAGAAGTCCCTTCCTCCCTGCCTGCCCTCCCTTTATTCCCAGGGGGTTCATGTGCCTTTGGCCTTGGGGCTCCTCTCTCCTCCTTTGACCTCCCTGGAAACAGCTCCATTTTCTCCCATAGATCCCCAGGAAGCTTTTAGTTCAGTTCCTTTGTAGACAGGAGTCTCTCACTGAAGGTAGACCTAGGCTGGTGCCCTGAAAGCCGCAGAGATATTCCCATCTCCACATCCTACAGCACTGAAGATAAGAAAGAGCATGTCATGTCACCGACATTTACATGGGTACTGGGGATGTGAACTCAGGTTCTCGAGTTTATGCCGCAAATGCTCTTACTCACTTAGTCATTTCCCTAGTCCAAGAGAGAGGAAAGCTAGTCCTAGACTGGTGAACTACCTCTAGTTTTTGAATTTTCCAATCCCCTGCATCATCTAACAAAGGCCACTGGGGAAGAAGTAACGAGTTACAACATTTCTGGTAGGTCACCTGAAAATACACTTTTATGGCCTTCAAAGACATCCCCAGTTTTCAACACAGCACTTTCAATTTCAGAGCATGGACTGGCTCCATCACCAATCAGCCATGAATTTAACCTCTCTGGGCCTCAGTTTCTTCATCCCTAAGACAGGGGTTAATATAGGACTACCTGCCTCACGACTGGCTGTGAAGACTAAATAAAACATCTGGAATGTCTCAGAATAGTGTGCAGCATATGGCTGCATGTTATATAAATGCTAACTAGGTACTCACAGATATAGAGATATTTCAGTGGTGTTTTAATTAGCAGAGTTTTATAAATGTCTGTTAATAGCTTGTTGGTTAAAAATAATTACATGTGTATAAGATGGAAAATGACATAGCCATTTTAGAAGAATATTTAATGAGATCAGGAGATGTTCACAATAAATTGTTGGTAAAGAACCAGGTTTCAAATAATATTTACAGTTCAATAGAACTTGAAAGTATGATTGACAGGTGTCTCCGTGAAGATGATCTAACTGTCCTACACAGGAATGAAAGCATAGCCTCACATAGCCCAGGCTGGCCACAGCATAGCTAAACTTTTGATCTTTCTGCCTCAGTTTCCCAAGTACCCACGCCAGGGATTGGTGATTCAGGCATGCACCAACATGCTCCAGTCACAAAGGACTTTAAAAACCAATCCTGAAATAGGCTTGTCCCATCTCCCCCAAAATGCTGATAGAATCAGTTTGCGCTAGGACTTGGTCTTGGGATTTTTGTTTCCTTCTGAGGCCTTTCATCTTTCTCTTGATCCTCCCCAAACACACACACAGACACACACAGACACACACAGACACACACACACACACACACACCCCTATGGTAAACATGTATCATTTTAAAAGATTTATTTTTATTATTTTAATTATGTGTATGTATGTCAGGGTGGGTATATGCATGTGAGTGCAGGTACCTCCTGAAGTCAAAGATGTCAGGTCTTCTACAACCATAGTTATAGGAAGCTGATAGGAGTTCTGGGATCTGAACTCGGGTCTTCTGCAAGAGCAGTCCATGCTCTTAATTGCTGAGCCACCTCTCAAGCTCCAGTATGCATCACTTTCATAATGAGAAATGAAAGCCACGCATTCTACTTAAAAGGCATTTTGATCAGCCCTATAGAAGAGATGACGAAGCAAGTTTATCGGGCTGGTTTTCCAGCACGTTCTGTTTTCCTTCCCTGGGAGAGTTGAAAAGGGGAAGCAAAACAGTCAGAGTCTGACAGGAGACAGAGACATAGGCTCTCAATGAGTCAGTGCCCTGGAAAATGCACCTGCGTGGGGGAGGAGAGTGTGGGGATAGGATGCTGCTCACTCACAGGGTACAGGAGATGGAAGAGGACCCCTTTGCCCTATAAGCAGGTTTGGCTGGGCGTGATGTTGTGTTAAATATAAGCCTATGGGTCCACTGTGCTGCTGGGATACTGGATTTTCCTTTTTGCATAGCACCATCATTATTTTCTCCTTCCCATCAGTCTTCAAAAGATCTGGGAGGAGCAGACTCCTCCAGAAGGAAGCAAGCAGCAGAGGGTCTTTGGCTGCTAACATATGTAACTGCCAAAAGTCCAAGCCTTTTGGACTATTCCCTCTGTGTCTGTGTTTTAAGGCTTTGGATCTCATGGCCTATCTTCTTTAGCTGGTAGCACATTTCTCCACACATCCTGCACCCCATTCATTCAGCAAGTTCTTATTGAGTTCTTATTACCTGCCAAGTCCTGGGCTCAGTACTTTTCATCATTTACTGCTTATCTGGAGCCTTAAACAAATGACTCTGGTGCTGTTATTAGCAAGCCTTTTACAGTTAATGGATTTGAAGCTCAGAAGAGGTATTGGCCCAAAGTCATCCAGTAAATTATTAGTCATCACCACTATCAGAGAGCTTACAGAGTATCTCTCCCAAGCCAGACACTGAACTAAGAGCTTTACAGGCATGTTACACCTACACATGCAGGTACTTAGTATTCTTGACTAAAAGAAGACACAGACACAGAGAGGAGGGATACTGGGTGATTCGGTTGTGGGGGGCGGAGATGAGCAAACATCTTCACCCTAGATGGGAAACTGATGACAGACCAGTGTAGCAGTTCTTCCAAAATGCAGCTTGTCAAAATAATGAGTTTAGTGGTCTTTCTTACGGAAGTATGAGTGAGGTTTTATGTACAGGAGCATGGGTCCTCAAAGGCAGTTGCATCATCAGGAATCCCACCCCAGCATGGGGGATGACTCATGAAAGCTACAACCCTAGAGCTCTGTGCAAGTCTCCTTTGCTCAGCAGTCCTTACTAGTTATATAACCTTGGCTAAAGAGGAGCCTTGTAAATCTAGTAGATTTCAGTGACTTCCTGAGACTTGTGAGTTCTTTACTTTTTGAGTCTTATGAGCCTCCCTCAAGAATGGGATTTGTCAACACACAGGAAACTGCTACACTACAAAGGATCACTCATCCAAAGCTGCGTGGCTTCTGGGAATGGGGAAAAACCTAATTGAAGTATGTCAAATTCTTAGACTTGTACTCAAATGATGCTGGTTCCACAGCTTAGTGACTGGACCTCAAAAGTCAGGCTCCCTGCCTTTCATATACAACATATGGAAGATGCTTGTATCAGTCAGCCTCTGCCTCCTCCCAATCCTAAGCCTGCCAAATTTTACTCTGAGGAGCTAGAAACTGCTCCAACATAATTTTCTGTCTTTTTCCTTTTCCTCTTTTGTAAAATTCTAATTCTCTTTGTAACTACTATTTCAGGCATGTGCCCATTATCATCCAAAAAGCCATCACAGAAGAGAATTATGGGAAGATGAAAGTGGAGGCAGGCAAAGGGCACCTGCTGGTTGCCTCGGTGAAATGCTCACAGGAGGCAGCCAGCAGCCATTAGCATTCGGTTTAACGGTGTGTTTAGTCCCATCTATAACTGGAAGTGTGTTTACTGTTTCATTTTTCCTTCGTGAGCAGGAGCTGCAAATCTCATTGACCATACTGAGAACCACTTAATACTTCTAATTACACATTGGCTCACACTGTTCCTGGACCAAGGATGAGGCAATTGGAACTCCCCTGTTAACCTTAAGCTGTGTGAGCAGTCACCTCATCCCTTGGTCCCCATGGGACTAGCCTCTTGCTGCCCAGTGGTTCCTGATGACTCCCAGTGGCTTAGAATGTGGCCCAGAGCATCTGCACACGGACACTGAAATGGGGTCAGATCTAGCCCCAGGAACACTCCATCCTGATGCTTCCCATTTAAACGGCGCATTATGAGCTGTTTCTCCATCCAACACTGCAGTGATGTCGAGCTCCATTGCCCACACACTGCAAATGGGGGTACGGAGATAAAGGAGGAGTGCCACCTGGAATGTGAATCAGCCACTTCCAAGGAGAGAGCAGAGAGCTGAAAACAGCAAGAAGTTTGCTAAATCTCTCCTGGCTTTCATCTACCCTTGTGATGATCAACTTTTAAAACAGCAGATCTCAACCTGTGGGCCGTGACCTCTTTGGGGCAATTGAACGACCCTTTCACAGGGGTTGCCTAAGACCATTGAAAAACATAGATATTTATATTATGATTCATAACAGCAGCAAAACTACAGTTATGAAGTAGCAAGGAAAGTAATTTTATGGTTGGGGAGTCACCACAACTTGAGGAACTAACTGTATTAAAGGGTCGAAGTATTAGGAAAGTTGAGAACCGCTGCCTTATAGGATGGACCGGGCAGCTGGGCTTGCAAACACAGCCGTGGCTCTCCTATGGCCTCTCATGGCCTGTCTTGTAAACTCCCTCTCTGCCAAGCAGATTTCTTCCTTAAGCCAGAATTTTTACTTAATGTTAAAGTGGGTAGCATATAAAGGATGCTAAAATATGATCCATCCAGGTTGGAATCTCAGCTCTAAATGAGCTACTTTAAGCAAGTGAGTTGAACATTCTGTGCCACAATCTCATCTGTCCATTGGGAATAGTTGTGTTGGGTGGAAAGTGTCCCCCAAGAGTACAGGCTAATGTGTGAACCCCCACAGAGCAGTGCTGGGAGGTGGGGCCTCATGAAGGGTTCCAACCACATGAGTGGATTAACACTGATTATAGGGTGAGGCTGCACATGTTGGTTTTGTTTGTTTGTTTTGTTTTTCAAGAAGGGGTTCTCTGTGTAGCTCTGGCTGTCCTGGAACTCGCTGTGTAGACCAGGCTGGCCTTGAACTAGAGATTCACCTGCCTATGCTTTCCAAGTGCTGGGATTAAAGGTGTGCTCCACATATGCTATTTTATCATTTTTCTCTCATTCTTTTGCTCTTTTCCTCCCGCTTCCTTCCCCCATGGGATGATAAAGTCAGCCCCTGAATGATACAGAACAGATGCCAGCACCATGCCCTTGGACTTCCCAGCCTCCAGAACCTTGAGCCAAACACATTTCTGTTTAGTATAAATTACCTGGTCCCAAGTATTACATTGTAGCAATACAGAATAGACAAAAGCTGCCAAGGCATTGAGCTCCTGGCACACAGCCAGTGCCTGATAAACTGTAGCCCAGACCATGCAGTGCCATGATCAGGTGCTATCTCTTTTCTTTTTAAGTTTATTTCTGACAGTTTCATACATAGAGTGTGCTGAGTCCATTTTTGCTCCCCCCCCCACTCCATTACTCTCTCTTATCTCTCTCCCACTGCTGCTGGTTCTTGACTTCTCAACTATCCCCCAACACTCTCTCTCTCTCTCTCTCTCTCTCGATTGTTTGTGCAGGTCTTCTTGTGCAGGTAGCCACAGCTGCTGTGCGGTCACGGTTGTGTTAGCCATGCTGTATCCAGAAGACTACATTCAGTGTCTATCCTCTCCATCCTTCAGCTCCTCCACCCTTTTCACTGCTGCTTCTCTGGTGTTCACTAGACTTTGCGGAGGTGGGTGGGGATATAGATGCCCTCTTGGCAGTTGAGCACTGAGACAGGGTCGCCCATCTGTTGGGATTCCAGGTGAAGCCCCCCCTACTTTCAGTGGCTTCTTAAGGAAGACAGGGGACCTGCCCTCAGCAGAGTTTGCTTGTGAGCAAGCTGAGCAATGCTGAACTTTACAGCCTTAAAAGGCAGTCTTTGCACACAAGGAGAGATGATACGTTTCCGCCTGCTTAATTAGAGAGAGGAGGACCAGAAGCAGGGAGCACTCTAGCAGGGAGCACTACAGACTGCTTCCCAGAGCCGAGCAGCTCTGACCAGCCCTGCCCTTCCCTGCCCTTCTCTTTTCTGAAAACACCAGTTCTAGAAACATCGGTGATAAATATTCAAGACTTCCAGATGTCAACTAGAAAAACAGTGACTCATATCTGCAGTCCCAGCTCTCTGGAGGTGAAGGCTCTTGAGGATCATGAGTGAAAGCCCAGCTTGGGCTGCACAGTAAAATCTTGTCTCTCACCATCCAAAAGCAGCAATAATCACAACAAGAAAAAAAAAAAAACCTAAAACAAACTCCAGAAAAAAGATCTTAGGAAAAAAAAAAAAAAAAAAAAAAAAAAAAAAAAACACCAAAATTGACAACTACCTAGTTCGAGGAACTGAGATCGATTCAAATCGTTGCTGGAATTTTCTAGCGTCTCCGAGTGCTTGTTGATTTTTCGCAGATAGTAACTAAGTTCCTGCTGTATGCCAGAGCCAAACTGTGTTCTTATACAAACTGTCATATTTAATTCTCATACCAGACTTCTAAGATAGATAAAAATGTAAGTAGGTAACCAAGGATCCAAGAGGTTAAATAACTTATCCAAGATTGCCCGGTGAGGAGCAGCAGGGGAGCTTCACCCCTGCAAGCGCCTCGGTTAATCAATACACTCCACTTCCTGGAAGGTCCCAAGTCTGCATTGGGCAGAGTAAGTGCACGGTGATTATCACGTGATGGATGGAAAGCAAAGACTTATCTGTAACCAGGTCTCAGGTCCCGCATGCAGGTCAGCAGCTTAACCACTGCCTCCTGTTCCTTCCCATGCCTGGAGAGCCTATGGGAAGCCCACGGGGATGGGGGTCATCCAAAGCCCACCCCCAGCATCATGTATTCAGCTGAAGAAGCGACAGTAGTATAACCTTTAGTTGTTGAGAATCTGCAGAGCAAGGTCCTCCTGCAGACTACAGGCTACCCTGAAAACATGCCTGTGGGTGGATAGATGTGCTCCCACTGCAGGAAGAAGTCACATCCAGGGTCAAAAGAGAAGCCCAGCATTTCAATCTCCTATTTCCTCTACCTCCTCCTTGTTAAACCTTTGCTTATACTATACATACTTAGGGAGACCCCCTGGAATACAGTGTAAGAAGAAAGAATAAACAACACATGTGCTTCTGAACACACACACACACACACACACACACACACACACACACACACACCCTTCATTCTTTGCAGGCACAAGTGATTGATTTCAGCATTACTTTCCACTGAAATCAAAGATACTGCCTCAATTTTCTTTTTCACATGAGAGCTAGAAGTGACTGCCAATGTGTTAGTGCTGGTACCACAGATAAAACATTTTTTTTATTCCCTCAACTGATTAAAAAAACATACTTTTGGGTTAGCAGCGCAGCTCCCACCGTATGACCACAGCTATGTTGCTTGACCTCTTTGAGCTTTAGTTATTTTATCAGTAAGATAAAAATGTCCATATCTCCTTCACGGAGTTTTCACTATGAGAAGATGATGGCTGAGTACCTCCTTCACAGAGTTATCACTATGAGATGATGACTGGGTACCTCCTTCACAGAGTTATCACTATGAGAAGATGATGACTGGGTACCTCCTTCACAGAGTTATCACTATGAGAAGATGATGACTGGGTACCTCCTTCACGGAGTTATCACTATGAGAAGATGATGACTGGGTACCTCCTTCACAGAGTTATCACTATGAGAAGATGATGACTGGGTACCTCCTTCACGGAGTTATCACTATGAGAAGATGATGACTGGGTACCTCCTTCACGGAGTTATCACTATGAGAAGATGATGACTGGGTACCTCCTTCACAGAGTTATCACTATGAGATGATGGCTGAGTACCTCCTTCACAGAGTTATCACTATGAGAAGACGATGACTGGGTACCTCCTTCACAGAGTTATCACTATGAGATGTTGACTGGGTACCTCCTTCACAGAGTTATCACTATGAGAAGATGATGACTGGATACCTCCTTCACAGAGTTATCACTATGAGAAGATGATGACTGGGTACCTCCTTCACGGCGTTATCACTATGAGAAGATGATGACTGGGTACCTCCTTCACGGAGTTATCACTATGAGAAGACGATGACTGGGTACCTCCTTCACGGCTTTATCACTATGAGAAGACGGTGGCTGGGGAGATGGCTCTTTGGATAAAGCACTGGTTGTGCAAGGATGAGGACTCACGTTTGAATGTGCCACACCCATCTAAAAAGCCATACACAGCCCTGTGCTCCTGTAAGCCCAGCACTGGAAAGTAGGGATAGGAGGATCACAGGGCTTGCTTAGCCAGGCAGTCTAGCTGAGTCAGTAAACTCCAAGTTCAGTGAGAGATTCTGTGTTAAAAAAAATGTAAACTAGGAAAGGCCCCACCCTCAAACCTGGCCCACTCCACCTCCCTGTTGATGCAGCCCAGCTGCACCAAGCAATCTATGCTGCTCACCCTCAATCCCAGAGCCTCAATCCCACCTCACCACAGACTCCAGCTTGCTCTGCTTATTGACCCATATGACCAATTGCCACTCCATCCCAGACCCCACCTCACTGTCTCTGGATTTGCATTCCCCAACTGTTCCATGGGGTGCTGCAGCCCTGGCCCTGGACCCTAGCCCAAGACCCAACCCAGGAGGAGACCCTGTACATAGCTCAAGGTTGTTCTACCTTTAGCGCCACACATCCCAGCTGTACCTTGCAGTTGTATCATACTAAGTACCATATTTAATCCCAGACCTGGACCCAGAAATGGTAAGAGACCCCAACCCATCCCAAGGTCACTCTGCTTTGAGTGCATTTCCTCCAGATTCCTCTAAGTCTCCTTGCCCATGGTCTTGCCTTGTGATTCTGGCCTGGCAGGCCAGAATAAAATCTCATATCATAAGACAATTATACACACATACACACACACACACACACACACACACACAGAAAGAGAGAGAGAGAGAGAGAGAGAGAGAGAGAGAGAGAGAGAGAGAGAGAAATCACCAGTCCTGTATGAATGTCCTCAAAGGAACATAACATACCAAGATCTATGGGATATAATAAAAGCAAGAAGAGTTTGTACATATGCCTATGTGGAAAAACTTAGAATATCTAAATAAACAATTTAGTGACACATTTTAAGGCTTTGGCAAAAAAAAAGAACACATCAAACCCCAGGGCAATAAATAGGGGTGAATAATTAAGCTCAGAACAGAAATTAATGAAACAGAAGCAAAAATAACACAAAGATGTAATGAAATGGAGAGTTGGCCCTTTGAAAATTTAAACAAGATTGACAACCACTTAGATAAATTATCCAAAAGAACAAGAGCAAAGGCCCAAATTAAGAAAATTAGAGGTGGAAAATGAGACATTACAACAGATGCTAATGAAGTCCAGAAAATCATAAGGGCATAACTTACAAACACATATTCCACCAGATTGGAGTATCTAAAAGAATATATAAATTTCTAGATGCTTGCAATTAAATCAAGGTTACCTATATAAACAAATCTACATTCAGCAATGAGATCAAAAGAGTAATAAAAAGGCTTCCAATTGAAAAAGAGCCCAAGACCAGATGGATTTACTGCTGCATTCTAAACCTTCAAAGACGAAGTAACACCAACTCTGCTCAAGTTGTTCCATACAATAAGACAGAAAGGAATGCTTCAAAACTCTCTTATAACCCCAGTATTACCCTGATATTAAAATCAGGTAAGGACACAACAGAAAAGCAAATTACAAACCAATTTCCTTGATGAACATAAATGCAAAACTTAACAAAATATTTGCAAACCAATTTTTAAAGTCACATAAAAAAATCATTCATCATGATTTATTTGGCTTGAGAACAGCAATGAAGGGATGGTTCAATGCATATAAATTTTAAAAATGTAACTCATCACATAAATGGACTAAAAGACAGAAATCATATGATCATATCAATAGACCCAGAAAAAGTCTTTGATGAAATCTAACATCCTGTTTATTAAAAAGGCACGAAGGAGCTACAGATGCAAGAGAGCGTACTTCAACATGATGAAAGCTAAATATGACATACCTTTAGCCAACATCATGTGAAATGGAAAAAAAAATCAGGAGGACCCCACTAGGATCAGGAATAAGGCAAGGGTATCCACTCTCTCCTATTCAATATGGTGCTTGAAGGCTTAGCTAGAGCAATAAGACAAGAAGGTAAAAGGAGGGTTACAAATAGGAAAAGAGGAAGTCAGAGGACCCCTTTTGTGGATTATATAATTCTATATTTAAGGAGCCTAAAGACTCCAACAATGAAAAAAAATCTTAGAGTTGATAAACATTTTCAGCAAAATGGTAACATACAAAATTAACACACACAAATAAGCACCCTCCACAAATACCAATAAAATCTATTCTAGAAAGAAAACCAGGAAATTAATCACATACACACACACACACACACACACACACATACATACACACACACACACACACACACACACACACACACACATACACACACACACTACTTTGAAGTATATCCAATCAAGGAAATGAAAGACCTATACTGAAAATTTTAAGACACCAAGGAAAGAAATTGAAGAAGACATTAGAAGATAAAAAGACCCCAATATTCATGGATTAGAAGAATTAATATTGTGAAAATGGCCACTCTGCAGGAAACAATCTACAGTTTTGGTGTAATGTCAATCAAAATGCCAAGCATTCTTCACAGATAAGTTCAAAAGCCTATGTAAATTTTATATGGAAGAATAAAAGACAATGAATAGCCAAAGCAAGCTGGACAAAAATAATATTGCTGGAGTATCACCATAGCTGATTTACATTATTCTATACAGCCACATTAATCAAAACAGTATAGTGCTGCCACAAAAACAGACACATAGCTCAATGGAATAGAATAGAAGACTGTAGGCAGAGTTTTTCTGTGTCCCACCAATTGCTCCCCAGAGACTTAATATTAAGTATAAATGTTCAGCTGATAGCTTGGGCTTGTTACTAGCTAGTTCTTACATTTTAAATTAATCCATTTCTATTCCTTTACTTGCTGTCATGGAGATCAGGGCTTATTATCTCACTTTGTACATGTCCTGTTTCCTCTGCTTCTACCTGGTGACTCCCAAGACTCTGCCATTCTTCTTCCTAGCATTCTCTCTGCCCAGAAGTCCTGCCTAGCTATTGACCAATCAACTTTATATTAACAATGAGAGAAACACATTTTCATGGTGTACAGAAGGATTATTCCACAGCAGAGGACCCAGATCTAAGTCTATACAACTTTAGCTACTGGGTTTGACAAAGAAGCCACAAATATATGCTCGAGAAAGGAGAGTGTCTCTCCCCAACAATGGTCCTGGGAAACCTAGGTTTCAGCATACAAAAGAAAGAAAATTAGTCCTTAGCTCTCACCTTCTACAAAACTCAACTGCAAATATAAAACAGACCTCAACAAAAGACTCAATACTCTGAAACTACTAGAAGCAAAATTTGGGAGTACACTTTAACATATAGGTACAGAGAGAGGTACTTCAATATGATGAAACAGGACCAACAGTTGATAAATGGGATTTCATGAAAGTAGAAGTCTTCTGTACTGCAAAGGAAATCATCAATAGAATGAAGAGGTATCCCAGAGAATGGGAGGAAAATCTTTGCTGGCTCTATGTCTGACAGAGAATTAGTGTCTAGAATATACAAATAACTTCAAAAAAAAAAAAAAGAAAAAACCCAAACAACTCAGTTAAGAAATGGGTTATGATTGACAAAAGGGTCTTGCCAAGTCTTACTGTATCTTACTAGGTCATGTTTGGTGGATATCCCTGGGAGGCCTGCCTTTTTTAAAAAAAAAAACAAAGGAGGAGATGATCTAATATGGAGGAGGGGCACGTTGGGGGAGGGTCTGGGAGGAATGGAGGGAAGGAAACTGCAATGAGGGTGTAATGTATGAGAGAAGAATGAAAATTTTCTTTTAAGGAAAGAGAGAGAGAGAGAGACAGAGACAGAGACAGAGACAGAGACAGAGAGACAGAGACAGAGACAGAGAGAGAGAGAAGGGCTATGAAAATAATGAGTTCTCAAAAAATACAAAAATCTAGGTACCACTTTAAAAGTGCTCAACATCCTTAGCCATCAGGAAAATGCAGATTAAAATCACTTTAAGATTCTGTCTCACCCTAATTGGAACAGCTATCATCAAAAATAAAAATTACAATAGATGCTGATGTGTATGTGAGGAAAGTGGCCCATTTTGCCCTGTTCATGGAGCACAAACTAGTGCAATCACTTTGAAAATCAGTCTGGAAGTTTCCAAAAAAAAGAAAGAAAGAAAACTAGAAATAAAATTATCACCTGACCTAGCTCTACCACTTCTAGACATATTCCACAAAGATATCTATGCACCCATGTTCAATGCTAGGAAATGGAATCAGTCTAGATGTCAATCAACAGATGGATAAGCAGGGGAAATGTACTGCCTATTCACAATAGAATTTTACTAAGTTATGATAAAAAGTAAAATTTACAAGTGTATAGATGAAACTGGAAGGAATATTGAGATAATCCAGGCCCAGGTAGACACACACCTCATATCCTCTCTCATATGTGGACCCTACCTTTGACTCTTCAGATCTGTTTAGCCAGGAGAGCCTGTGGAAGACAGGAAGTTAGGAAGGAGACATTGGAAAGGATATACCTCAAGGGAAGAAAGATAGTAGAACATAGTTAAGAGGAAAGTAGAGAGGGAAAATATTGGGGGGAAGGTTAAGCAGAGAGGGGTGGGAGGATTAGGAGAGAGAATTAACCAAAATGAAGATTTATGAAAAAGCTGTATGGAAACCTCCTATCTTGTGGGCCAAATAAAACGCACTAAAAGGGATTGAAGAGAATGGCTCTGCGTGGCTAGATAATGCTTCTTCTAGACGCAGTGAGCACGCAACAATTCTTAGTCCCAGGTGTGGAATATGGCTGTAGGAGTTGGTCAGGGAGACCTCTGAGTCCCTCAGAAGTAGACAGGCTCTGGTCAGTGCCCTTGGTTGCCCCCCACCCCAGATCTAGAGGATAAGGCCCTATTGCTGAAGACCCCTCATAACTTGGTTGCAAGATATAGAGAAAGCAAACTAGAACTGAATTGGAAACGTCCTCTCCACTGGCCAGCTTTTGGAGTGCCAGCAGTTGTAATGCAGGCTGCTGGAAGAATCCAAACATCAATTGTCTTACCCAGACGTGAACCCTGTGATCCACAAAACTAACCTATCAGAGATGTGCCCACTAATGCAAATAGTGGTATAAATGCCCTCTGATTGGAGTAGAGGAGAAAGAAACCCATGCCTGGGGAGGTCATAGGCCCACAGGGGAACTTACTAATGTTTTCCAGTAGTAAGTAGGCTCACAACCAAAGGAGGAGGAGGAGGAGGAGAAAGAGGAGGAAGAAGAAGAGGAGGAAAAAGAGGAGGAGGAAGGAAAGAGAGAGAGAGAAAGAAAAAGAAAAACAGAAAAAAATCCTCACAGCCATGCCCACAGGCTGACCTAGTTTACACAATTCCTTGCTGAACCTCCTTTCCTAGCTGATTCTAGCTCTGTCAGGTTAACAATTAAAATTACCCACTAAATACACTACCATCACTAAGCTCAGGGGACTTGGTGGAAGAGCAAGTGGGAAGTATGTAAGAGCTGGAAGGTAGGGAGATATGAAATGCCATCCCTTAGACCCATGACACCCACTGTACTCAAGAACTTAGAACTGTAATTACCTGCACTGGGTCCACACAAGACTGGCTCCGTGAATGATCATGAGCAAGGGGGGCGGCTCAGGGCCCTCTCCTTACTGATGAGCCACCAGCTACCCACAGATTCTGAAATCCTGGGAGGGGGCAGCCATTGTCTTCAGTTGCGTGTCCACCGCTGAGCCCACTGGGCTCCAACAGACAGCTCCACACCCGTGGTCACACAGATTTCCCTGGGTAAATTCAGTGAGTCCCCAAATAAAAAAAGAACAGGCATGAATGCCAGAAAGAGATTTACAAGGATGTGAGAAGTGGACTGGGAGCAGAGGGGGGCAGTCAGGAGCTAGGAGAGGGTGGGGATGAGAGTGTCAGTATACGTTACATGCACCTGTGAAACTGACGAAGAAAAAAGTAAATTAATTTTAAAAGCTGTAAATGAAAAAAAAAATGAAGAACAATCCAGGAATACACATGGCCAGTATTTACCTCTGGTCTCCACGTGCATGTGCACACACACACACACACACACACACACACACACACACACAGATGAGAAATGCCTGGACAGTTCTGGGCTCTGTACCTGGCACAGAGAGGCCCTTGGTAACGTTACTCTTTATTCCATTCCTTAACGAACAGTTTGAGGACCTCAGGGTGTACCTCTCTGATGGAGGCCGAGGGCACAGGTACAAGGAAGCTAAGGTTCCTGGTCTCAGACAGATGCAGGGTGCACACCTGTAATCGCAGCCCTTCGGAGGTGAAGGCAGGAGATCAGCTGTTGAGAGTCATCCTAATTCCGTATTGAGTTCAAGGTCAGCCTGAGCTGCTTGAAACTCTGTCAAATGAAGATCCTGCTCTCACCACACCTTTGAATGGAGATGACGGCTTTGGGGTAAGTAATGATCAGATCATTCCAGTCTGAGTCAGTGATTCAAATGGAAAGGTCTGAGTGATATAATAAAGAACATCAAGTCCGGGTGGGCAGCAACACGGGGGCACTTGAGACACTCCAGAATGTTCCATCAGACTCAAGCACCAGCCCTTGAGTTTCTGGCGGTTAAAAATAAGTGGAACGTGGCTGAGCAGTGTTCTGACGCACAATGATGGCAAAGGAGAGCCCTTTTACAGTGCTTCCCACGGCCCTCTTCAGTTTGATTGGCTCTAACCTGAGATGAGAAGAGCAGACCCCTTAGGGTTGGATCCCTGGGCTCTGAGGAGGCCCTCTTTAGGTCCCAGCTAATCTGTGGCAATCAGCTTGCAAGCGGCCCAGCTGACCTGACTCCCCAGCCAATCAGAACAGGACCCCTAAGAGCCCGCCCCCACTTCTTCTGTTCCTTTCTTCGTCATCATCCTCCACTAGCCTGCGCCCACCGCCAAAAGTCCCTCCCTCCTGTTTCTTTTTTCCTCTTTCCTCTACTCCCCCGTGTCTGTGCTGAACCCTCTGTGGCCTGGGCTGGAACCTTTCGGCCCCTTTGCCTAGTATCTGCTAAAAGATCAGCCTTCCCCTCCTGACTGTACATCGGACAGACGCAGCCACGGATCAGTTTCAGAGAAGGGGTCCAGTCTAGAGAGATGTACTCTGGGGCCACCAAAGTGTGGCTTTAACGATACGTATGCATCCAACGGCAGAGTCAAATCATTACAGCATGCATACACAGTATGCTTAATAATCATGTTCGGTGTCTGTCTCCCCCAACAGGGTGGAGAGGCAGCAGGCAGGCAAAGAGCCTGGAGCTCTGGGGGTCCAGAGTCTTGCCTGGGAGCTGAACCTTCAGCAGTCAGTGGATGGACCAAGGTCAAAATCTAAGTTTGTTTCAATGTCTTCCCCCACCTCCTTGAATACAATTTTCTTTCTCTGCATCAGTGGGAGTTCTCCGGAGAAACAGACCAATGGAGTTTATATAGAAACACACAGAGACTTATTTTGAGGGCTTAGCTCACATGATCCTGGGGACTGGCAAGTCTGAACTCTACAGGGCAAAGCAGTGAGCTGAAAATGCAGGTGAGAGCTGATGTTGCCGTTTTGAGACTGAAACCCATAGGGCAGGCCAGCAGGCTGGAAGCCGACAGGGTTCTCCCTACATCTCAGTCTTAAAGCAGAATTCCTTTGGCGAACAGAATCTCTGAGATAGGAATACTTAGGGTTTCCTCTAAGGCCTTCCTCCTTACAAAGAGCAATGTGTTTTACTCATGGCCAGCCAGCTGACTGTGAATGTTCATCACATCTACAAAATACCTTCACAGTGACATCTAGATGAATGTTTAGCCAGACAACTGGGCATGTGGCCGAGCCAAGTTGACAAATGAAATTAACCATCACACCCTCCTAGGGACAGTCACACAAATCATCTCACTTAATCTTCATAGCCTGAGAGGGAGTGGGGTTGCTGACGATATCTGCCCCCACCCGCACGCTGTAATGGCTCGTAATGGAATATATGGAAACCGGGCTCACACCTTGCACAGCCCAGTCAGGATCTGGTCTCCATTACAGAGGATAATCAGGGATAAAGCAATGAGATCGGTACTAGACACAGAACATGGAACATAGTGATCTTAGGCCAGCAGGAGAGCAATGCTGGAGTTATTTCCAGATGCCTTTCTGAGGCTTAACACACGGAAGGCAGCTGCATAGACTCTCTAGAAAACCATGTGCAAAAATTGAAAGAAAAATTGGTTGACTGAGGAACAAAGAATGGAAAGGGGCATCTTATATTATGATTTTTGTGCCTTTCAACTACTGAAATGTGAATGTGTTGATTATTAAATTAGAAACATAAGAAAGTAATAAATATGTTGGTCAGGTTTCTGCTGCTGTGATAAAACATCTGAGATAAGCAACGTGTAAGGAGGAGGAAAGGTCTGTTTCAGTTCAGGGCCCCAGTCTGTGGTCACTTGGCCCCACAGCTCTGCATGATATGGAAGAAGGATGTCATGATGGGGAGTTTGTGATGAATCAAAGCTGCTCACCTCATGGTGGCCAGGAAGCAAAAAGAACGAGAAAGTAGTAGGTCTCAACATTCAGAGAGCAGAGAAGGAGGGGCCATAGAAAAATTGAGACCAGCCTAGCCTACATAGCAAGTTCCAGGACAGCCAGGGCTGCACAGTGGAATCCTGCTCCACGCCTTCAAATAAAAGTGTGGCGTGACCTGTAGTTCCAGAACTTGGGAGGCTGAGGTGGAAGGATTGTGTAAGTTCAAAGAAAGCCTGGGCTGTACAATGTGATGCATAGGTTGATAAATAACAGCTACAGAAGATCAGAGACAGACAGAAACAAAAAGAGACACAAACAGAAACAGAGGCAGACACACACACACACACACACACACACAGACAGAGACAGAGAGAGAGAGACAGAGAGAGAGAGAGACAGACACACACACACACACACATACACACAGAGAGAGAAACAGACAGACAGACAGACACACACACACACACACACACACACACACACACACACACACAGAGGGGAGACCACTCTTAGAGTCCCAATAACCCCTTTAAGAGCATATCCCGCCCCCCACCTCAGTGACCTAACATCTTTCCACTAGGCCTCACTGCTATGGGATGATCCTTCTGTATGCTGTGACTATGGATAATTCTCATTGGTTAATGATAAAGCTGTCTGGCCTATGGCAAGGCAGGATAAGGTTAGGTGAAACCATCAAACTGAGGACTCAGATGAAGAGGGGCGGACTTGAGACAGACTAGAGCCAGCTGCCCCAGAAGCAATAAGCCAGAGGACTGGTAAAGCCATGACCACATGGCAATACGTAGATTAATAGAAATGGGTTAATTTAAATGTAAGAATTAGTTAGCAAGAAACATGAACTAATGGCCAAGCATTTTGTATTTAATAAAAGCTTTTGCGTGTTTATTTGGGACTGGGTGGTCAGGACAGAAAGCTCCGCCTCCATTTACACCTCACCTCCTAAAGGTCTTACCACCTCCCAGTAGTACCAGCAGCTGTGGACCCCATCTTTATCACATAGACCTTTATGGAACATCTAACGTGTGAACCCAGTGGGGAGATGGCTTGATCAGTAAAATGCTTAGCACGCAGGCATGAGGATCTGAGTTGGATCCCCAGCAACCATGTGAAAAAGCCAGGCATGATTGTGCACCTATCCCAGTGCTGAGAATCCAAGTGACTCACTAACCACTCAGTGTAGCCATGGATGAACTCTGGCTTCAGGGAGAGCCTCTATCATGAACCGTAAGGTGGGTGAGTGAGTAAGGAAGACATCAGAAGTCAGCCACTGGCCTCCACACAATCGCACACAAACATGCATGTGCACCCCCTCAGCCCACAAAATATCGGAGCCATAAAAACAAATAAAACTTTAGACAGATCCCCAAGGACCTCAATTAACAGTAACATCCCCGCACTTTGCTTTGGATGCAGAGAAAAAGGAAGAAGTAGGTGCCCGGCTTGTCCTGGGCAGCCACACTGGGCTCTCAGTGCTGCAGGCTTCTTCCAGAGATCAGAACCCCTCATGAAGAGTGAGGATTTAGCACCTTTGAGAATATTCAAAACTGGAAGCTTCAGACACTGAGAACAATTCCAAGAGGAGTTTAAAAGTCCTTCGGAGCAACAGCGGTCTCACTGGGGAAGTGTGTATTCCCTCAAGGTGATGCTTTGAAGGAGAATGAATTCTCTGCTAAGTAAAAGTTCCAATTCTCCCCTCTCCCTTCCTTGTCATTAGAAGTAGCTGATCACAAGGACATCATCAAGGGCCTGATCGACTAATGTATGGAAGAAGAATTTGGTCAAGACTGCAAAATCAAACCTCTCCCTTGCCATGCAGTTACTACAAACATAAAGAGGGCCGGAGAGTAGACATCAGGGACTTCTGAGAGACCCAAATCACAGACCATGCATCTCCCCTGAGACACCCACACTTGTACTTAAAACATTGTTCAGGCCAGGTATGCAGGTGCATGTATGTAAATCCCAGCACCCAGGAGAGAGGCAGAGGCAGGAGGATCACAAATTTGAGGTCAGCCTGTGCTGCAAATCAAAACCGCGTCTGGGAAAATAAATTATCTGGACAATGTCCAGGGCCAGATTTGGCTGTCATCCACCAATTTACCTGAATTATACTTTTTCTTTCTGTATGAGGAGGAGCTGGGGCCCATAGAGTTCTGGCTTGAGGAGACTTCAGATGTGCCAGAACCAATAAGCTAAGGGCGAGAGGCTGTGGTTTGCTGCTAGAGGGAAGAGCCTCCTGCCACAGGGAGCAGGAGCCCATTTGCTGGCTCTGCGCCTGTGACTGAGGTGCTCCAAGCCTTCCGTGATCACTTTGAGCTGATGACCTCAAACTTCTCCTACCCAGCAATTGAATGGTCAGGTGACTAGTCGATGGCAGGCAGGGGAGGGGGGGGTATCTAATCAATGTGGGGTTTGTGGCTCTTCTCTTTTCCCCGAACTTCCTCTTCTACTTCCAACAGCCAAACGTGCTCTATGGAACCGATTCGTTTTTCTTATTTCTGTAGAGCAGCGCTTCTCAACCCATGGGTTGTGACCCCGTGGGGATCGTCTAAGACCATCAGAAAACACAGATATTTGCATCACAGTTCATAACAGTAGCAAACTCACAGTTATGAAGTAGCAACAAAACAATTTTATGGTTGTGGGGGGTGGGGGGGAGTCACCACAACATGAGGAACTGTATTAAAGGATCACAGCATTGGGAAGGTAGAGAACCACTGCTATAGAGAAAATAAGAGATTTCTGTCTTTTCTTCCTTTTCTCTTCTTTGATATTTTTACTTTTCCTTTCTTACTTAAAAAACAAAACAAAAAACATTACATCCCTCGCCCTTCCACCCTCCCCACTCCTCTGCCATACTCTGCATTTCTTTTTCTGTCCACTTACTCTCCATTCCTATACTAGCAGACTTGTTTCTCTAGAAAACAATTCTCAGGGGCTTGAGATGGTTCATTCGGTAAAGTGCTTGCCACAGAAGCGTGTGGACCTGAGTTCAGTGCCCAGAACTCACATGGAAAAAGAAACTGAACGTGGTGGTGCATCTTTGTGATCCCAGCTGGAGAGGCAGAGACAGGCAGATCCCTGGAACTCAGTGTCCAGCCAGGCTAGCTGAATTCATGAGCTCCAGGCCAATGGGAGACCCTGTCTCAAAAATAAGCATGGTTGATTTGCACATATGTGTGCCTATGTGCACATGCACACATGGGCATGCACACACACACACACACACACACACACACACGTGAAGGAAATGAAAAGAGTTTTCTGAGTTATCTGTCTCAGTCTCCGCCTACTGCACCAGAATCAGGTCATATGACCCAAGCCTGTCCAATCATCCTTGTTTCAGGAGTGAATATGACATAAGATGAGGTGATCAGAATGAATACAGGGACCTATGCAGTAGCTTCAGGAAGGCTTTCCTTTTCCTTTTCACTTGACTTGGACATCAAAATATCAACCTGCAGTTGCTGGCAGTCATCTTGCCACCATCTCTTTTGCCCGAGAATAAAGATTCCTAGAGGCTAGCGGGATGGGAAATGAGAGACACTGGGTCTGGAGTCTGTATATC
Source organism: Peromyscus eremicus (assembly GCF_949786415.1). NCBI lineage: Eukaryota > Metazoa > Chordata > Mammalia > Rodentia > Cricetidae > Peromyscus > Peromyscus eremicus. The sequence continues at coordinate 27,738,706 of NC_081423.1, forward strand.
AAACTTTCTCTGGATTTTTTTTCCATAACATGATATTTAATTCCCTATTTTGTTTTAGTCATCTTGAATTGGGGGTCTATCATTTATCATGAAAATACTATCAATGACTATATCTGTGAGAAGCAATGAATACCTGAGATTTGGAAGAATTCAGATGGGGGGAGGGAGGGAGGAGAGAGAGAGAGAGAGAGAGAGAGAGAGAGAGAGAGAGAGAGAGAGAGAGAGAGACTAACCTAAAGGATAGGATTTAAGAACTGTAGAGGTGGTCATGGCCTCAAAACATTCCATTGGAAAACCACTGACAGTCTTTAGTTTTATTTCAGCTGTAGAACCCTAGTGTATAAATATATCCTTCCTTGCTCATTCCTTTCTGTCTGTACTGCTGTAACAGGGCCTCTTTTAGGCTTTGTCCGTGGTATTTCCCACTTCCTATGTCCCCCAACCCAGTCACCTCTGCAACCTCCTAACAATGTCTGGATAATTAAATCTAAATGCTGCTTCTACCAAGATGCTTTGTCTCCTGCCTAGGGCAAGTGCCACTGTGATGAATTCCCACATCTCCATCCACTCCCCACCATAGCATACATGACAACCTGGGTTGGAAACACCTACGTCTTCTTCCTGTCCATCTAGAAGGCAGATTCTAGGGAGGTCGAGATACTCTGTTGTGTATTGGATGTAAGAATTTCTCGAGTGAGTGAGCCCGTGAGTGAAGGAATCAATGACACAGTGTCCCCCACCCCCATCCCATACAATGCCCACCTCCTTCTTCAGGTCTGTGTCTATGGTTTAACCTCCGTTTAGTGAGTGAATGATAGAAAAACAAAGGCAGAAGAAGTCAGTCTACTTGTCTGCAAACTTTCCTAGTTAGCTTCAGCTCTCAACTTGACACAGCCCCAAGTTATCTGAAGAATTCTCAACCATAGCATTTCCTCAGTCAGATGGTGAGCATGTCCGGAAGGCATTTTCTCGGTTGCTAACTGGTGTAGGAGGATCCAGCTCACTGTGGGAAGCACCATACCTAGGCAGGCCAGCCTGGGCTATATAAGAAAGCTTGCTGAGCAAACCGAAGGGAACGAGCCAATCACAGCAATTTTTCCTGGTTTCTGCTTCAGTTCCTACTTCTGGGTTCCTGCCTTGAGCATCTGCTCTGACTTCCCTCAGTGATGAACTGTAACCCGTAGGATCAAATAAGCCCTTTCCTCTGCAAGTTTAGCCATGGTACTTATAACATCATCAGATCAAACCAGAACACTCTCCTTCCCCAATCACACTTTCTGCCTTGAACTTTCTTATTCAAAGAAACCAGTGGGTTTGTTCCAGTTAAGGCTACAGCAGTTACTTTTCTAAGGCTGAACATACTTCACACAAGTGACATCAACCGCTGGGATGAGAGTGCTGGATGAGAGTGGAAACTTTTTTCCTCTTTATTGTCCCTTGAAGAGAGGCTGACGTACACCAGAGGAATTACCAACATCTGCTGAATAAAAGAATGAGTCAGAGGGCATTAAAGTCTGAAGGGAGAGGAAAGATAGATTGTTCAATGCTTTCCAAAGGAGCCTATACCAAAGAATTGATTTTTTTTAGAAGACTTTTGCATCTAAATAAGCGTGGGAATCAATGCATACTATTTCCGAACGTTTCAATGATTCACAATGCACATCAAAAAAGAAAGACTAGGGCTGGCGAGATGGTGCAGAGGGGTAAGGTGCTTGCCACTGACCTGACAAACTGAGATCAGTCCCCGGCACCCGCATGGTAGGAAAGAACTGACTCCTGCAAGCTGTCCTCTGACTTCCACACACCAGCCACGTTGTATGTGCATATGTACACACACACACACACACACACACACACACACACACCAAATAAATAAGTAAATGAATGAACGAATGAATGAATGAATGAATGAACAAACAAATAAATAAATGTAAAGGAAAAGAAAAGAAAAACATAAAGACAGGCCAGCCAGGCTTGATGGCACACACATGTAATCCCAGCACACAGGACATAGAGGCGAGAGGATTGAAGTCAGATAGCTCTATACAAGGAGTTCCAGGCCAGCCCAACTATACATGGAGATAAATGAAACCCTCAGAAGCAAAGCCAGAAACACTAAAGATTGATCATTTCCATGCTGAAGATACTAATGTAACTCGTTTATCCAGGGGTTTCCTAAACTTATTTGGGAGAGAATGTTTTTGTTTGGTGGCCTCGGAGTACTATTTGCCGACATCTTGTGGAACTAAAGTTCTAAGGAACACACTTTGAGAAACACTACTCTGATGGTTTGAAAGAAAATGGCCCTCAAGGAGTGGCACTATTAGGAAGTGTGGCTTTGTTAAAGTAGGTGTGGCCTTGTTGGGGGAAGTGTGTTACTGTGGGGGAGGGGGCTAAGGTCACCAATGCTCAAGGTACACCAGTGTCACAGTTCACTTCCTGTTCCGTTGGATCAAGATGTAGAACTCTTTGCTGCCTCTGCAGCACCATGTCTGCCTGTATGCTGCCATGTTTCCTGCCATGATGATAATGGACTAAAACTCTGAACTGTAAGCCAGCCACAATGAAATGTTTTCATGTATAAGAGTCACTGTGGTCATGGTGTCTTCTCACAGCAATAGAAACCCTAGCTAAGATAACTATGCTTGACCAGTTTGCTCTTTTCCAGGGGAAGCATCATGATTTACATCTGTCCAGTGTTTTCTGTTAACCATGATTGCTCTGCTGGCATCTCCTTTAAACCTCACAGACTCTGGAACATCACTCAGACAGCATCCCTGTTTTGAAGGCAAGGAAATAGAGGTCTAGGAGGATTAAGGGATTTGCTCAAGGTCACACAGCTAGTTAGTAACAGAGATGAAAAGAGTCCCCGGATCTCATATTAATCCAGTTATCACCAATTAACACCTTAGCAGGTGCATATCTGATCTTTATCCATAGGTTGGAAACTATCTTTCTCAAAGACGTTGAAAGGATTACTTTTGCCAAAAGAACACAAATATTCAAGGATATAAGAATTTTTAATATGAATGTGGATTGGGAGGGGGTCAAGGAGATGGATCGAGGTATAGAGATACTTGCCACCAAGCCTGACAACTGGGGTTCAATCCCTGGGACCCACATAGTGAAAGGAGAGAACTGACTCACTCAAGTTTTCCTCTGACCTCAATACATGAGCTGTGATATTGAATGGCCATGCACTTGAATACACACACACACACACACACACACACACACACACACACACACGCATACATACATACAATAAATAAATACATAAATAAATAAATAACAAATAAAAGTTAAAAGAACAATGTAGATTGGTTGTCTTCTTTACTGATAACTGCGAAGGGATAAAATGTCCTGCTTTCCCTTTCTATATGCCACATGCATTCCTCCAGCCCAGTGACAGCACACATGCCACAATGGTCCCTCCTTGACTGTGACAGACATGATTAATCAGTTACCATTCACTGAGTCCTGAGAATGTCTCAGTTATGCACTTCAGATCCAAGTTGCCTTTGATTCCTCCTTTCACATTGATCTCCACCCCTCTACTTCCAATCACCTGTTGCCTACCAATTTTCTCCAGACTGCAACATTCTCTACAGAAGGGTGGGAGGTGGGACTGATGAGATTTGTGAAGGAAACAAACTTTACAAGATGTGAAGAGCTGAAATTCACAAGGTTCTCCAGAACTCCTCCCCAAGGCCAGAGAGGGAAGCCATGCGTGCCTGCTGGAGGAGGAGACTGACCAGCCCAGCTGTCAAGACGACATCCTCAGCACTGTCAAGCTGACGGCCAGTCCTGCAGAGAGCTCCAAAGTGCAGCCTCTGTGAGTCATCAGCCATGTTGGGGGGAGCTTTGCTGTGATGCAGTTGCTTCTGAGCCGTCCCAGTCCCTGTAAGTGACCACTTGTCTACACACCTGCAAAAATCCCAATAAACTCTTTGTTCACCAAGTTGGACTTACGTACAATTGTGCTCTTTGATCTGTTGCAGGTTCCCTATCCGAGGTGAGTAGACTGTGGTGTGTGTGTGTCCCCTGGACGTCTCACAGAGCACCACCTCTCAGGATAATGGAGTCTATAACCTTATTTCTCCCAATGTCAAGCATTCGTTTCATTGTCTTGTGTACACTGAGTATACGTCTCTCAAACCTCAAAGCCTTTGGTGCACATTTTTATAAAAGTGCAATGATACTACTGCAAGATGATTGTGCCAGAGAACACACATGGACACTTTTAAAGCCTAGTAGGAAGTTTTTATTACCAGCTGGCCACTGTCTGGAGAACTTGCCCAAATCATGCAACAGCAAGCCTTACCATTCTTTGTCCTTTGCTCACGCGCACACATGTGCGCGCGCGCGCGCGCACACACACACACACACACACACACACACACACACACACATCCTTGTTGACACAATTTGGTTAGCAAGGACTTTGAGAAGCAGAACCACAGAAAGCCAAAAAGTAAGGTTAGTACATTTAAGGATTTTCCTGGATCCTGGAACTACGGATAAGGTTTTTATTCCCATTTTGGCAGGTTTGGGGGGGGGGAGCCTACGTGTTGGATTTTTAACGTTAGAATGTGTCCTCAACATGGTATCAGTTGTGCTAAGGTCTGGGAGCCTGTCACATTCCACATTAGTTCTATGGGCATGAGTGAAACCATGGAGTCATCATGCAGCAGAGGGTTCTATTATTCTCCCACCACTAGCAAGTTAGCAGAGTTTCCTCTGTTTTACATAGTTAAGTAGGCAGTTGAGCAATCGGGGTCTTATAGTGAGGGCTAGGAGCAAAAGGATTGACAGCTCAGCCATTGCTGTGAGTAGAGAAGTTAGCCAGGAGAACCTGGAGAATAAAGATTGGTACCGGTTCTCAGATTCTCAATGTCTCTCTCTCCTGAAGGTCATTTCTAACCATGACTACACTTCCTCTAATCACCCCTGACTGGTTGGCATAAAAGCAACAAGTTTCTCCCTATACCACACAGAGACTTCCTTGTCTGCTAAAGAGGAGGTTCAATTCTCTTGGATTCTGAAGAACAACCTTGGTTAAGTCTGACTGGGCTTCCAGAAGGGGAAATGGAATTTTCCAGATGGCCCAGGTCTATTTGAGCACTGAGTTCCTTAAAATTTTTATTCCCCATATCTAGGGCTGATGTTCCAACCCTGGTGGAGCCTGCCATCCCTGCCCCCACCAATAGAAGAGTAAGAATAGGGATGGCTCACCACTCATAGAGAAGCCCCAAGTCCAGATCGAAGTGGGCTCTGCCTTCTTCTCCATTATAAATGGACAGCTTGGATAGAACTTACATGAGGGCAAAGTGAGTAAGGTCTATTTCAATGCAAACAATTCAAAAGATGCACACTTGCCTAAACCATTAGTGCAAGCAAATGGGGTGGTCTCTGGGGCCTGGAAATACATCTGACCACCACTCCTGGAGCTAACCTGGTGAGTGTGGCTACAGGAATCTGCATAAGAAGAACTACCTTGGTGACATTAAGTAGGCACTCTTCCTGGGGGTCCCGCATGATCAGCTTAGCTTGGTCCCATGTACATTGTTAGGACTGGACCTGAGTGGACCTTATTGCTTGGTTAGCTCTAATCACAATATAATATGGGGTTTGGGGTCTAGGCATAGCCAGCAGTCTATGTCCAGTTGAGAACAGTTAAGGAACCGAGACACTTTCTAGCATCTCAAACACTGAGGGACTGGCTTCTGCTGCCTCCTTGACTTTTACCCTTTGGGTTACTGAGGGAGTTCCTGGAAAAATAGGAGGCTTGGCACTTATAGGGGCCTTGTATCCTAGGAGTATCATGATGGGCCAATTCAGGCCAATGGGCTAGATGATCCTAGATGCCTATTTCTTTTGGATAGTAAATTTGCTAAATGAGTCTGGACCACTGATGTATATAACCTGACTCCCCAGATTCTACAGTTTCCCAATAATGACCTTTGGCTCCCCGCCCCCAGGCCATAATTTTTATAGATATGGGATTGCATTGCCTGTGGCCACAGGTAAATCGTGATGGTCCCCTTCCTGGGACTATGAAGGGATCACTGTGCCCTGAGGAAGTCTTAGTTTCTCAACCCCAATGAGCACAATGGTATTCATCTGGCTCCTGGCATCTCAAGGAGCTGTCAACTAGTCAGATATAGTATTAGATATATTGGAGCCTGTTCATCTGTGGACCTACAGTTCCAGTGGTATACTGCTCCCCAGGAGTGAATAAACCATTGTAGCCTCTGGATGCAATATAGCTATAGAAATCCACCTGGAAGGTGGGTTGGGTCTCAATGGATAGACTGGCTAAGGGCTCCCCAACCTTGGTTTTTCTTCATTCCCATATCCAAGGTTCTGGCTTATGGGGATGTGGGGCCTTTCCCATAGGAGAGCAAAGAAAATAAAATAGAATAATCATAATCTTAGGGGGTTGGAAGACCTGGTATGATCCATCTGTTATTGTCTTCTATAGCTTCCTTCAGCTGGGTGTGGTGGATCCATGAGGTGACCCCGGCCAGGGACCTTCACTATGGGGTGCTGCGGACCACGAGGTATGGGCTTTTCTATATTGTCTCTGAGTTGAGATCCTCTATGCTCACATGAGGTCACTAGGTTGGTACTTGTGGGCAGGCTCAGATATGGGCAATAGCACAGCCTCTCCAACAGTCTGATGAATAGTCCTGTGGGTATGCTATGGGGCCTGAAGATCTTGAGGAGGGAATGATTAGTAATTTATGCCTTATGAACATCTAGCCCTTAGGAGGGCAAGAGGTAGGAGGCTGGTCCAATTATTGCCAATCTCAAGCACATATTTAGTTAATGTTTCCATGAAGGTTGTATTCACCCTTTCTACCTACCCTAAGCTCTGTGGCCTGTAGACACAATGTAGTTTCAAATAAACATTTAGAACCTTTGCCAGATTTTGGAAAACTTTGGTGGTGAAGGTCTTGCCATTGTCTGACCCCAGAGAGAGGAGCAACCAAGGAATTATCTCTTAGAGGAGTTCTTGGTGACCACTGAGGCTGTCTCCATTTGGGTGGGATAGGCTTCCACCTATCCAGAGAAGGTGTTGAAAACTAACCAATACTTATAGCCAAAACTCTCAGGTTTTATCTCTGTAAAGTCTACTTACTGGTGTTCTCTGAGGGTGCTTCTTTGGGCATGGATTCTTTCCAGGGCTTCTCCTCATCCTTCGGGGTCACTTGTGCACAAGTAGTACATCTGGACACAGTGTCTTTGACAATATTGTCCAGTTGAGGGATGTAGTATCTGGGCCTGAGTAACTCAGCAGTTTTGGATGCCACCAGGTGGGTGGCCTGGTGGAGTTTGGCAACCATGTGTCTTCCAATAGTGGCAGAGAATATAGGTCTGCTGTCTGGCAAGAGGCACCCTCCATTTGCCTCCTGTTTGGCATCTCCCCATTTTGCCCATGTGGTTTCTTCTTGTGTGTAGTTTGGGCATTGGAGCAATTTAGGTTCAGACAGGGTAGCTAAGATATGGAGAGGCCCCACAGGTTCCAGATCCACTTTCCAGGGGGGCAAGTCTGCTGCCTTATTCTCTCAAACCTTGGTGGATTCCCCATTTTGCAGTGGACAGTGGCTACTTCTTTTGGCAGTCACGTGACCTCTAGTATGGCCATTTCTTCTTTGTGAACATGGGCTGTGCCAAAAACATACTGTCTGTGTACTTGGTAATGGCTTTGCTCTTCTGCCACTGAAGTGCCTGGGTTAACACTCAGCCTTTTGTGCTGAAGTCCCTCGGTTGAGAGACTGTGCCCATACCATTCTGTCTAAGGTGACAGCTGGAGGCCTGGCATACCTGACTCCATCTTGAACAAAACTGCTCTCATCAGTGTACAGCACTTCTGCTTTTGTAGTGGGGCATCTGTTAGGTCAGGTCTGATGGACTGGACTACGTCACTCACTTTCAGGCAATCATAGAGGGGCTGTCTTAGGTTATCATCTGGCAGTAGGCAGGCTGTGTTGATGGCTGAAGTTTTACAGAATTGGATCCTTGGCTGGTCGAAGAAGAGTGCTTGATAATGGGCTATTTGGGTGCTGGACATTCATCTCACTGGGGTGCCCCTCAGGAGGTCCTTTACATCGTGGGAGGAGGGTTAAGAACAATCCCTAGCCCAAAGTCAGTTTGTCAGTTTCTTTTATTAGTATGGCTGTAGTGGCAACTGCCTATAAACAGGCTAGCCAACTGGCAGCAACAGAATCAAGTCTTCTGGATAGGCTCGCCCCTATTTCCGGGGTCTCATTGTCCAGGCAAGAAGCCCTTTTGTGATGCTCCAGGCCTCACTCACAAACAAGCAGAAGGACTTAGAGACATCTGAGAGGACTAGGAGCAAAGACAAGGTCCTTCTTCAAGGCCTCAAAACTTCCTGGTTCAGAGTCAGTCTGTTTGTAGTGGCTGGATGCTGCAAGCAATACTATACAATGGCTTAGCTAGTTCCGCAAACCTGGGTATCCATAAGTGGCAATATCACACTGCCCCAGAAGTTCCCATACCTGTTTCTTTGTTTTGGAAGTGAGGATCTGTAGTATCACCAAGATTTGGTTCTGGGGGAGAAACCTGGCACCAGGGAAACCCCCAGGAATCCACAAGGATGACCCCAACTGAGACTCCTAGCAATAGTGGAGAGGATGCCTGATCAGATTGGTGACTACCCTAATTGTCATCAGAGATACTCTGTCCAGTAACTGATGGAAGCAGATGCAGAGATCCACAGCCAAACACTGGGATGAGCTCTGGGAATCTTGATGAGGAAAAGGAGGAGGGATTGTACAAGCCAGGGAATCATAACAGGGAACCCACAGAGACAGCTGACCTGAGCTCCTGGGAGCTCATGTTCTCTGGACCAACAATTAGGGAGCCTGCAGAGGACAGACCTAGGCCCTGTGCATGTGAGTGACAGTTGTGCAGCGTGGTCTCTTTGTAAGGCTCCTAGTAGTGGGGTCAGGACCTGTCCCTGGCGCTTAGCTGGACTTTGGGAACCTGTTCGCCATGCTGTACTACCTTGCCCAGCCTTTGTACAGGGGGAGGAGCTCGGTCCTGCCTCAACTTGATGTGCCATGCTGTGTTCAAGCCCATGGGAAGCCTGGAGCCCAAGGAGGAGTAGAAGAGAAGGTGGGGGTAGATGGAAAGCAAGGGAGAGGGAGGAGAAAGTGCAGTCAGTATAAAAAATAAATGAAAAAGGTGTTATTTAAATTTTAAAAAAGAGAGATTTGGCTCTGGAACAGTTTGTTTACCTCTGTCCAAGTTGTAGCCTGATAGGTGGTGCAAGGCACCACACAGTTGGGTCTTCTTGGCTGAGACCCAATAGCCTAGAGCCTGTAGTGCCTCTAACAGGCCCTCAGTGGCCTTTTTACACTCTTCTGCTAGTTCTGAAGTTGTGAGGTCATCCTTATAATGTAACAGGGTGCTCTCGGGGTACCTTTGCTGGAAAGTCAGGAGGTCAGGCCTCAAGGCCTCATCCAAGTGTGGAAAGAGTTTTTGAACCCTCGTGGGAACCTAGTCCAAACCAGTTGGCCCATAAATTCTCCATCATTCAAAGGCAAAATGGGTTGGCTTCTAAATGTCAACAGGAGGCAAAAGAAGGTATCTTTTAAGTCCAGAACTGTGCATACTTCCTTCTCTGGTAGCAGGTGACTCAGGGAGGGTGTAGGGGTTAGAAACCATGGGATGGATGGTATCTATTCCTTTGTTGACCTCTCTGAGATCCAGTACTGGTCAGTAGTCCTGGGTGCCTGGTTTTAGGACTAGGAGCAGGTGATTCCTGAGGGGAATGGCAGGGAATGATGCTTTGGAAACAAAATCTTTATAATACTAAAGAAATACAATTATGCTTATTGCTCTTTTAATTCATCTGCCTGGGCTAGAGCCAGCATGCTTTATCTTCCTATTTTATATTTCTAATTTTGGTTCCCTTGTTCTAACTATTGGATAGTCTATCTTAACTACAAATAATTAAAAACAAAAATCTAGACACAAGGCTAGAGGTATCTCAATAATAGAGAACTTGCCTGCCATGCAGAAGGCCCTGAGTTGAATCCCCAACACTTCCCCAAATAAATAAATAAATTGGACTTAATTTAAACTGAATTAGTATGGCCTTAGGAACCATAGCTTTGCAAATGTTTTACAATAAGAAAAAGGTAACTAAGACACAAACACGAAGCAATCAACATTCTTTAATACTAACTACCTTAGACTGTTTGAACTATGGTAACGAACATTCCTGAAATTCAGTAGTTTACACAAAAAGTGATTTCTCATAGTCTGGAGAAGGTCAAGTTCAAGGCTTTACTTCCTAATTATACATGGCCATCTTCACCCTGTAACCACATAGGGCCAAATGTCTAAATTTCTCTTAAGCATCATTCACAGAAGCACTAACTTGACTGACTCATCCCCTCCCCAAAGCCATGCTTTCTGATACCATCACCTTGGGGCTAGGATTTCAGCAGAACAGTAGATGGAGAGACACTGGCCTTTAGGCCATGTAGTAACTCTCATTGGACCGAGTTTCTCCTTTAGACCCAGGTAAAGAGGGGCTTTACCCAGTCTGCTTGCTGACTCCTCTGGCTATTTCTCTCCTTATGTACGAGCACTCCCAGGGGCCAATAGAAAATGTCACCCAGAACCTCGAACCACTTCTTTCACAGGACCCAGCACCCTAGAATTTTCTGCCTGGATGACCCAAGTTCACACCTGGGGGTCATGCAGACCTCTTCCCAGGGGCCAACCTCCTTACGAGGCATGGTTGGGGATTCAATGTAGGACTTGGCAATGCGCTTGCCTGAACTCAAGATCTCCATGATATGAAATGAAGTTGCAGAATCCCCTTAAATGCTCACATTCCATCAGGGAACCCGAGTTATCTAGGAATGGTTCATTCGACCTGGGCCTTCCACAGCATCACAGACTCCTATTGTCAAGGTAGGAGGCCAGCGAGTGTTTTAAGTTTCCTAACAGAATCTATACATATTCACACATGTATGGGTACACTTCCATTTGTAGGGACTCGTGTCTTGGGCTTCACAAATCTCACACTTGGACTTGACTCATTTTTTGACCATTTAATTCTCAGAGCAGTCTTGTCCGATTTCTGTTACATTTGTCCATCATTCAAGGTCACCTTGAGGTATGATCCTAACTCTACATGGAGTGTGCCTTAGCAACTCATCTCCATCTTGCACTCAAACAAGCATTTGTTTATTTACTTCACACACATGAGATTTATCAGGTTTATGACTTCAGCAGTTTAAAGATTACAACCACAATTTATCTTTCCCTCAATCAAATTGTATAATACAGGTAAAAATGTTTATAAACTACGGAGTGCTATCTACTCAAATGCAGGAGATTGTTATTTCTATCTTTCAAAATCGTGTAACTTGCTGCAAGGAAAGGCTGTGACTTCCCACTCTACCTTGACTGGATTTGGGGAGTGTTCCTTTCTGTATCTAATTAGAAAGATAGGGAGTGGATGACTTGGCAAATGCCCTGCTTTACCCAGGTTTATTTGGAGTCCCAGTTAGGGAAAACACAGTTACCCAACACTAACAAATGCATGCCCTTTGTCTGTTTCTACTATTTCCAGATGATCTCCGAACATCTAGGTAGGGGCATAGCTTTCCCTGAAGCCCGGTATGCATCTGAACTGAAGACTGCTCATCTCTGCCAGCCTACCAGTCAAAGCCCACTGGGCAACCATGTGACTTTCCAGGGGCCACCGGATTAGGAGCTGCAGAGAGAGGAGGAAAGAAGTCATCTAAGGGCTGCATCTAAGGTTGCATCTAAGGGTTGTTACTACTGCTAGTTCTGTCAAATACATGCAGTGATAAAATGACTCCTGATGGCATATTCCTACACCCACACAGCAGAGCATCATCCAACCATCATCAGAAAAGCTTCTTCTTGCAGCAGGTGGTATTAACACAAAAACCCAAAAATGGTCAAATTTCAGAGAATGAGAGACTTCGGAATGCTCAGTTCTAAATAAGATGTCTATATCACATCCCTTCCTTCTATCAGGGCTCGAGGACCTATTTGGAAGAGGGGAGGGGGAAGATTTTAAAAGCCAGGGGTGATGGATGGCTTTGAGGAAACAGTGTTTTGTAAACACAGCAAGGCAGATGTACACATGAATGTACAGAGACCATAATAGCATGCCCAAGACTTGCACAACCTCAAGCCACAATGTCCCAACATGGAGGAGGAGGAGTGGTACAAAGTCCTATCCATGGACAAAACACAGTTGATAGCTATCGGGAGCCATTAGCCAACACAAAACAAACTCCATGTTTGTTCTAGGAGAGATAAAGAATATTAAGTTGGTGGGTAGGGAATCAGGGGAGGAGTCTGGAAGGAGTTGGGGGAGGGGAAATAATATGATCAAAAGTATTATATGAAATTCTCAAAGAATAAATAAAATCATAAAACCAGAGTTGCTTCCCAGTTGTGCAGTTAGTGACGTTCAGGCATAACAGAAACTCAAGGTGTAAGGGATAGGTATCGGCTCAGGACCCTCAAGACCAAGTTCTCAGCACAAAGGAGATTTATTTGCCCCAGAGGGACAAAGGGCAGGGATAAGAGACAAAAACAGGATCAAGGAGATACAAATTGGAAAGGAAGAAGTCAAACTTTCACTATTTGCAGATAGCATGATAGTATACATAAGTGACCCCAAAAATTCTAGCAGGGAACTCCTACAGCTGATAAACACCTTCAGTAATGTGTCAGGATACAAGATTAACTCAAAAAAATCAGTAGCCCAACTATATACAAATGACAAACAGGCTAGGAAAGAAATCAGAGAAACATCACCCTTTACAATAGCCACAAATAATATAAAATACCTTGAGGTAACTCTAACTAAGCAAGTAAAGGACATTTTGTATGACAAGAACTTAAGTCTCTGAAGAAAGAAATTGAAGAAGATATCAGAAAATGGAAAGCTCTCCCATGCTCATGGATAGGTAGAATTAACATAGTAAAAATGGCAATCTTACCAAAAGCAATCTGCAGATTCAATGCAATCCCTATCAAAATCCCAACACAATTCTTCACAGACCTGGAAAGAACAATACTCAACTTCATATGGAAAAACAAAAAACCCAGGATAGCCAATAGAATCCTGTATAATAAAACAACCTCTTGAGGCATCAGGATCCCTGACTTCAAGCTCTACTATAGAGCTACAGTAATAAAAACAGTTTGGTACTGGCATAAAAATGGACAAGTAAACCAATGGAACCAAACTGAAGGCCCTGACATTAATCTGTGTATGTATGAACACCTAATTTTTGACAAAGAAGCCAAAACTGTACAATGGAACAACAAATATTCAACAAATGGTGCTGGCATAACTGGATGTCAACATGTAGAAGGTTGCAAATAGATCTTTATCTATTGCCATGCATAAAACTTAAGTGCAAGTGGATCATAGATCTCAACATAAATCCAGTTACTATGAACCTGATAGAAGAGAAAGTAGGAAATAGTTTTGAACACATTGGCACCGGAGATCACTTCCTAAATATAACACCACTGTTGAGAATTCTCTGTTTAGCTCGATAGCCCATTTTTTTAATTGAACTGTTAGGTATTTTGATGTCTTATTTTCTTGTCTTATATATTTTGGATATCAGCCCTCTGTTAGATGTGGGGTTGGTGAAGATCTTTTCCCATTCTGTAGGCTGTTGTTTTGTCTTATTGACTGTGTCCTCTGCCCTGCAAAGCTTCTTAGTTTCAAGAGGTCCCATTTATTAATTGTTGCTCCCAGTGTCTGTGCTACTGGTGTTATATTTAGGAAGTGGTCTCCTGTGCCAATGTGTTTAAGATTATTTCCTACTTTCTGTTCTATCAAATTCAGTGTAACTGGTTTTATACTGAGGTCTTTGATCCAACTGGACTTGAGTTTTGTGCATGGCGATAGATTTAGATCTATTTGCAACCTTCTACATGTTGATATCCAGTTATGCCAGCACCATTTGTTGAAGATGCTTTCTTCTTTCTATTGTACAGTTTTGGCTTCTTTGTCAAAAATCAGGTGTTCATAGATGTGTGGGTTAATGTCAGAGTCTTCAATTCGATTCCATTGGTCCACATGTTGGTTTTTATGCCAGTACCAATCTGTTTTTATGAAAGTCCAGTTAATATCTTAGTCTGTTAGTCCTTGCCCTTTGTAGATCTTATTCCATCAGTCATCTGCTGGGAACAAAAGGATCTCCTTACTCTCCAGGAGAGCAGCATTGGAGGGGGGGGTGGGGGAGCTGTTTGACTCCACTGGGCAGGGAGAGCATTCAAGTCCTTCTTGTAACCTGAGATGTTCGCTGGCAATCTCAGCAGGAAAGGATGTCATCCTACATTAGTACTGCCCACACTGGGCTTAGGAGGGTGAGTCCAGGCACAGTATTATATGCTCATTGTTGCTGATCTAAGTGAGGTCTCTCGTGTGTGAAAAACCTCACAGAGACAAAGTTTGTAAGGGCCAGCCCGCTGGGTCATAACAAACTACTTTGCAGACTAGCATGGGCCAATAAACTGCTCCATCTCAGTATGTTCTTCTGTGTCATTCACGTTAATGAGGTTTGCTGAAAGCTCACAAATGTAAACACACACACATACACACACACACACACACACACACACAGACACATACACACACACACACACACACACATACACACATCCTCTCAGTCTTTCTTCAGGGAAAATGAGTGTGGGGGTATTTTATCTGCATGGTTGGACACAATCCAATTTGAGGCTTTGCCATATTTTTTAACTACAGGAAAGTTGAAAATGATTCTGTGTTCTATAAACTTTTCAAAGCGTATGACATTCCATCAAGACCACAGCTGTCAGTGTGGGCCGCCATCCTGTACCATCACGTGAACGTGAGGCCATCCAGCTGATCAGAGCTCCACAGCCACCTCAGCACAGACACCTGGAGAGATGGTTGTTCACACAGTGACCCAAAGTCAGGACTTAACTCTAGTCCTAGGTGGAATACCTAATAAGCCACTTAAGCCCAATAAAAAGGTGACTCACCCATGGATAATGACCCATAATCAAATAATCCTGTTATAATCCATTGTGTAAATGTCTACACGTAGGAAAGAGTTTGACAAGGGTAGAGCATTAAGAAATAAATTATGCAAATTGACAAAAAAGTGACTTTCTCTGTAAGAAGTCAGCCTGCCTCCTGCCTGACTTTTGTCTCAGTCTTACAAGCTCCAGAGAGGCCTCTGAGCCCTGGGGCAAGGGGAACACATCTGTGTTCATTCGTTCAGTTATTTCCTACCAGAGAGCAAAGCCAAAGGCACGCTTTGATTAGGATTGACATTTGAAGTCAAGACAGGGGTGGCAAAAAAAAGAAAGACTCTAAGTTGTCAAGTCCTCTGAAGATCTTAGGCCATCAGATGGCTCTGAAAAGTGGTCTGACTGCCTGGGGGATTCCAGAGAGGCCAAGGGACTTCTCCAAGGCCACACAGCTACCGGACAGCAAAGCAGGGCCCAGATGTCTAGTCAAGACCTGGGCTCCCCTTTTCTCCCTGTGGTGCTTTGAGTGAGGAATGTCTCTCTCATAGGCTCAGGCATTTGAACACTTAGTCCCCGGTTAGTGGGCCTCTTGGGGGAGTTATGGAACCATTAGGAGGTGGGGCCTCGCTTGAGGAAGTACACCACTGGGATGGGCTTTGTGAGTTTAGAGTTTCACCCCACTTCCAATTTGCTCTCTGTTCACATGGTTGAAGATGTGATCTCTCAGTGGTCTGGCTGCCTGCTGCCATTTCCACAACTCCAGACTCTGCCTCTGGAATCATAGGCCCACATAACTCTTTCTTTTCTTGTAGTTGCTTTTGGTCACTCTTTTAGCAAGCTGTAGGAAAGCAACTAACACACCCTGGTTTTTTCCTGTTTTTTTTTTTTTAAGTGACCCATCTTATTATATACGTGTGCACATATATGGGAGATGTATGTATTTTTGTGTAGATGTGTGCATATATGTATGTGGGTGCTTGAGTGTGCCAGTGCAAATAGAGGTCAGGGGTCAATGTCACATATTTTCCTTGATCACTCAACTTTATATTTTTTTTTTCTTTTTAAAAATGATGGTTTGAGCCGGGTGGGTGGCACATGCCTTTAATCCCAGCACTCAGGAGGCAGAGCCAGGAGGATCTTTGTGAGTTCAAGGCCAGCCTGGTCTACAGAGTGAGATCCAGGACAGGCACCAAAACTACACAGAGAAACTTTGTCTCAGAAAAAAACAAAACAAAACAAAACAAAAGATGGTTTGAGAATTTCACACCTCAACAGAATGTGTTTGATCTAATCCACCTCCCACTCTTTCCCTACAAACTCTTCTTACACCCCACTACTGCTTTCCTGCTTTCCCCTCCCAACTTCATGCCCTCTTTTAAATCCACTGAGGTAACTTAGTGCTGCATGTATGCACATGGGGTGTGGAGTCACCCACATGTAACATGGGAGCCTACTAGGGACTCCAGAAGGCCACAGAATCTGAAACTCTACCTTGATTTTTGAGACAGGGTCTCTTTTTTGAACCAGGAGTTCACTGAGGCCGCTTTACTGCCTATCTAGTGAGGTATAGGAATCTGCCTATCTCTGCCTCCTCCAGCATGAGAGTTGTAGACCACAGACCACTGTGGCCAGCTTTGCTTGTGAGTGCTGGGGCTTCAAACTCAGGTTGGCATGTTTGTGCAGTAAGCAGTTTGCTACCTGAGCCATCTCCCCAGCTCCAGATGTCTTTATTTTTTTAGAACCATTTTAAATTCCTAGAAAAATCTAGCAGATGATAGAAAGTCCCCATATATCATCCCCTGCCCTACACAGCTTTAGCAATTTTTTGTTACAATTAATAACGCAATATTGACACACTTTTATGTAGTTGTGTATTTATCTGGCATACATGCTCCTGTATGTCACAACACACATGTGGAGGTCAGAGGACAACTTGTAGGAGTTGGTTCTCTCCCTCTACCATGCAGGATCTGGGGTTCAAACTCAGGCTCAGAGGCAAATGTCTTCAACCCGAGTCATCTCTCTGGATTACTATTTATTTATTTTTCTTTCATGCATTACATCCAGACCACAGTTTCCCCTGCCTGCACTTCTTCCAACCCCCTCCCTACACCTCCCCTCAAGAACCCCAAGTTACACAAGCATAACATATATGCAGGGGAGGTAGCTCAGATCTATACAGGCTCCATGATTGTCTCTACAGTCTCTGTGAGCCCCTATGAGCCCTGCTTAGTTGATTCTGTGGGCTGTGTTCTTGTAGTGTCCTTGACTCCTCTGGCTCCTATAATTCTTGCTCCCCATCTTCTGCAGAGTTCCCTGATCTCCTCTAGTGTTTCGATGTGGGTCTCTGCATTTGCTCCCATCAGTTGCTGGATGACACCTCTCTGACAACGACTAGGCTAGGCACTGATCTATGACTGTAGCAGAATATCATTAGGAATCATTTCATTGACTTTTTTTTTTTTTCGCCAATCATGAACGGTTCTATCCTGTGTCTCTGCACTGTCCAGCCTCTGGTTCCTGGCCACACAGGTAGTGTCAGGCATGGGCTACCTCTCAGAGCATGGGCCTCCAGCTGGACCAGTCACTGATTGGCCACTCCCACAAGTTCTGCACCACCATTACCCCAGCGTATCTTGAAGACAGGACAAATTGAAGGTTTTGTGACTGTGTGACTGGGTTTCCACCACTGGAAGCCTTTCCTGGTTACAGAAGATGGCCAGTTCAAGCTCTGTGTTCCCTATTACTTGACGTCTTCCTTAAGGTCACCCTCGTAAACACCAGGGAGTTTCCTCATCACCCCCCAAATGTCCCCCAATTCAAGTCATTTCTCCCAGTACTCTCTCCCTCCAACCCCACCCCCTGCCTGATCCTTCCTGTTCCATCCGCACCCACCCCCAGTCCACCCACAGATCCATAGGTCCCCTCTTGAGCCCTCCTTGTTACTTAAGTGGCTTAGCATTTATATATTTTTGTTAAAATCCATAGTTCATAGTAGAATCCACTCTGAATAATACAGGTCTATGAGTTCCGGTCAATATATCCTATCTTATCTCTTTCATTATTGCATCATATGAAATATAATACTTCAACTGCCATGTGGTGGGATTAGAGATGTATCTCAGTAGTAGAGCATGTACTGAGAATACCCAAGGTTTTGAGTTCAATTCCTAGTACCCAAAAGAAAGGAGGAAAAGCCTCTTGCTTAATATTTGATATTTCAATTGTCAAAAAGTCCCCTACATGTAATCCCCAGCATGTAGTCCTTAGAGACCACCCTAGGCATAGCTGCCCTCAGGTTTACCTTTATTTTATGTGTATGAGTGTTTTCACTTCGTATGTGTATGTTCTCCACATTCATAACTGGTAACAGAAGAAGGCATTGGATCCCCTGGAGCTGAAGTTACAGGTGGTTGTGAGCCACTCTGTGGGTTCTGTGAACCAAACTCAGGTCTTGGGCAAGATCAGGCAGTGCTCTTAACCACTGAGCCATCTCTCCAGCTTATATTTGGGCTCTCTTAATGAAAGCCTGGGTTCTAATATTCTTCATGCCTTTCAATTACTTGCTAAAAAATGTGCTTATTTAAATTAGTAGAAAAGTCACAAAATATTTCAGCACACCCTGGACTTCAGGTCTATTTTGGTTTAAGAACTCTAAGACATGCACTACTGATTAGACAGGGGCTCTTGAGGATGAGCACTGCCTTCACCATGGCGGGTCTGGAAGAGAGACCCCAGAGAATCTCAGCCTAGCTACTTACTCAGAGTGGGTGAGCGCCAACCCCACAGGCTCCCTTCTGAAATCTGGTTTCTTGCTATTTCAAATACATTCTCTGTTTTGGCAACACCATTTTCCAGAATAGAAAGAGAAATCTCTTCTCTGCAGCATATTAAAGAAACAGACCCCAGAATTAATCAAATTAATGGAAAAGAAAAATCAATGAAAGTAATTATCACAAATAAACTCAAGAAACTAAACAATGTATTTACTGAACCATTCTCTTTGCCCCTGGGTGTTTGACTTCAAAGACCCAAAGTTTAAAACGAGGTTCTGGCTGCAGAAATGAGGTAAGGCCAGAAAATAGGGAACATGAGGATTTCTGAAAGGGTCCTGTCCAAGATGGGGAAGAACACAGAGGAAGCCTGGTCATGCTGTACATACCCCAAGAGCCATTCATGAACCAATGAGAACTTTCAGAAAGTAGACATATCTGTTCTTGTCCTCCCATCCAGAAAATCTGTTTCAGGAGACTTCAGCTGAAGGAGATAATCATCAAAGTGCTCCAGATTTTAGCAGAAGTGTGTTCAGTGGTTTTATGATACAAGGGAAAGGGGAAGGCAGGATATACCAAGGCATTCAATGCTACGAAGACAATGGATGTTAGTGGGTCTTCCTTGCCTACATGGGGAAAAGTCTCAGGTGGGGAACACTCATAGGTCAGGGACCCATTTCTTAATACAAAATCATATGAAGGCTTTCCCTCCACTCTTGTTGTCTTATGGGTCAGATGGAGTACATTAGCTCGACTGGGTGAACCTCCTTCACAAAGTCTTGACTAGCAAGCAAATACCGCAAACCCCCAGGGTCAGGCCAATTCTGTTGCTTCAGCTGGGGGTCCTGTTGCTAACGGTTGCTTTCTGCCCTTTGTTTTCTGTGTTTTTACCCCTCCATAGATCCTATGGTTATCTTATAAGAGCCTTGAAAATTCCTCTTCACTTAATTTCACCAGGGTTGATTTCTGTGACTTGCCAACAAAAATTGGAACAGATATAAAGGATCATCATACACATCATGCAACATCTGTTCTGTACAATGTTACTAGTCTATCAGAAGTCTTTTGCCAACACATTTAAGGATATGGTAAATAACACTGAGCCCTATGTAGACCATAGTTCTGTTAATCAATGTACATATACATCAGTTTTGTTACTTTATCTGTAGATACAATCAATCTATGTGCATTTGTATGTGTGTATGACAATATTTGAAGAATACATGCATACATAAATTCTAGCAGGTCTTTTTTTATGAGTATGACTGATGATAAAAGGCATATATTCCCTCTACCACCCAAGCCATTCTTCCTTCAGAATTAGCCAACATGCCATCTCCTCCAGAAAGCCCTGCTGGGACTGGTGTAGGTCCCTCCTTTCTGTTTTGAGAGCATGAGTCATAACGGTGTAACCTCCTGTTGAGTTGACCCTTCTCCCTGACCATTCCCCACAGCTCACTCTGCTTGAGTCTCATGTAGCTGCACATGTGTGTGGGAGAAGCTCAATATAAATTTATAGGCCCGATATGTATAAACAGGGTTGTTACAATAAGCGGGAAGAGTGATGTCATTCCAAAGAAATGACCAAAAACAGATCTGTAGGTGAAAATAAAGACAGAAAACAATTGTTTTACAGCAAGCAAACTACATGTGACAAAGGGGGGGACTATTTGGACCCAGCAATCTGGACAGATGTTATATTGTCCAGTATATTACATTGGCACAAATGGATAAAACATGGCTTTTTCTCTGATGCAAATCTCTTCCAGTCACTGTCTCTCCTCTCCTTTCTTCTCAGCTTCATCCAGTGCCTGCCTTCTGAGAATATCTTCTGAGATTACCATCAGTTAAATATTGCATTGTCTTTGGGTGATTTTCCTACACTGAGACACCTCACCACATTTTCAATGCTCTTCTAGTTCCAGACAAGCTACAGACTGTTAATTTTTCCCCTGCCTTTGCCTTGCCCAAGGAAATTGAAAATAAACTTTAATTTCCTAATGGAGGGTTATGGGTGCTTTGTGTGGCTCAGAGGCGGGGGAAACAAATAAGTATTGTTTGGTGGAGTTACAGATCAGTGGGAGAGTTTTTGAAGTTAGTGAAGCTACACAGTAACTTGGTCACTTGGCCACCTATTCAGAGGTCTGTTCCAGAATCAACAGCTAAGGTCCTTGACCCCTGCCCTCCATGTGTCACTCACTCCCAGGAGCCATGTCCATAGGCATCAAATATGAACGTTGAGCTCTGTCAGAAGCCATGACACTGGTGAAGCTGTTCCCACAGCTCCTTAGCTCATTCAACAAAAGGAAAAGTTTTGCTTTGGGGTAAATCAACGATCTCCAAAAGGACAACAAACAAGGGTATTTACAGACCGTTGGAAGTCCAGGCCTGGGCATGTCGACACAGAGGCAAGCAATGAAGTGTTTGTTGCTAAGTACACTGGAGGAGTGCAATGGAAGTGTGTCTTTAGAGTCACCCTGTCTTAGCAGAAGCTGAGTGTGATGGGGGGCCAACCGGAGAAAGCAGGACAAATCCTTAGTTCTCGGAGGAAAGAAATCAGTTTATTGACTTTTGGCAAATTTGGTTCTCTTTGTATTAGTTTTATGCCTTCCCTGGGAAGCTACTTTTATTAGAAAAATATATTAAGTGAACAACAAAATGGTCAAGAAGCATTTGTTGTACATCTACTATGTTGTAAGGGTTTACATGGCAATGAACATGGAAGAATTGGTCCTTAGATGCACACAAGCACGCAAGTGTGTATGGTGTGTGTGTGTGTGTGTGTGTGTGTGTGTGTGTGTGTGGTCATCTACATTATTTGTTTGATTATAATTATTGCATGAATATATCATTTACTTAACTTTTTTCTTGTTTCTGCATGGTTTCTGTGATTAAGAATTTCATTCTGACAAAGACTATTCCTTCCTATAGACAAATTGCTGCTGTGGTAAACAGCATGAGAAGAACATCCTTTTCATTAGGTTTATTTTTATTTTTAATGATCCATATGTGTGAGGGGTTATGTACCCATGAATGTCCACTGAAGCCAGAGACATTGGATCTCATGAAGCTGGAGTCACATACGGTTGTGAGTTGCCTCCCACTGGGTGCTGGGAACCAAACTCATGTCCTCTGCAAGAGCAGTACACGCTCTCCACCACTGAGTCATCTCTCCAGCCTCTAGTCATATCTTTATGACACACAGTGTCTTTTTTCCACCTTTGGTTTAATTGACTCAGGAGATTAATCCCTGGGAATGAGATTCTTGAGTCCCAAGGGACACAAGCAGAGAAGATGTGCATGACTGTGCATCATCTCTATGATGCAGGAAAACTTCATCTAATCCTTTCCTATAGTGCTATTTCTCTGCTTGAGCCTAGCTAGACTGCTTCAGAACCATTCTTAGCACACCCAAGTAGCTGCTACTACTATTCAGCCTCAGTAGCCATCCATAGAAAACAAATCCATAAAGTTTGATCAAAATCACTGCCGTAAAACTTTGCCTTGGAGTTGTGCCAGTGGTGGGAAAAAAAATAACACTTTATTTCCACTTCTTATAAAAATCAACAGATTCAAGATTTTCCTGTCAGCTGAGTCACAGTTCCCTGTGGTCCCTTTGCTCACTTTTGAGTTTCTGAGTCTTCAGCAGCTAACTCCTTGTCCACAGGGCTCCATCAGAGCTAACAGCTTCACAATGCAGACTGCCATTCTCAATTCAATAAATATCTCCGGGGTTTCAGTGTAAGTGGAAGATTTCCTTTGGCTAAACTGGTGATTTTCCTTCCTGGTCGATGGGAAAGAAGCCCCCCAGTGTAGTGGGAAAGAGGTCCTGGGCTGGGCCATTGCTCAGTGGATTGCCGAGCATGCACAGAGGCCTGGGTTCCATCCCCAGCACTCCATGCATTGGGTGTGGTGGCACACACCTATAGTCATAGCACTCCAGAGGTGGAGGATGATGAGTCAGAAGTTCAAGGTCACCTTCAGCTATATGAAGAGTTCCAGACCAGCCTGGGCAGCATTGAAATCCTCTCTCAAAAAATAAAAGGAAGAAGGAAGGGAGGGAGGAAGGAAAGAAGGACATCAGACAGTCCTCCTTTCTCCTCAGAGAAACTAAACTAAAACCATGAAGCCAGCAAACCAAGGATCCATTCCTGAGTCTCTCTATCCAGGAAGTGTCCACCTGGGAAAAGCTATGGCCCCTCTGACACTTCCCCAGGGTCAAGGCCTGGCTGATGCCAACCACAGCCTCCTATGTGGACATTGTCAAGACCTCCCAGCCCCCAAGATGGCCCCTGAACACACTGTCTTCCGCTCCAGAATTCCCCAAGTTCTGTTTATTTTTTTCAGTCTCAAATTTATTGCTCCCTCTCTCCCTCCCTAGTCTACAGGGTACCTGTTACTTGGTTTAGCAAATTTTCCTCCTCTCTGGATCTTGGACAACAGCCTCTTTACTCCATACCCATCCCATATCCATTCAGAGCTTCTAATCCCTCATTAGGCTTCTAGACAGGGCTTCCAGTTCTAACTCCCAGCCCATCTCTCAGGAAGAATGACCATGTGGTCCACCGCATGTCCCTGGCTAGAGTGAATCATTACAAAGCGTGGCCAGGGAGGCTTTCTAGCTGTCCCAATCTTCTGAAGTGGGGTGGGAAGCCACTGTGCTCCCCTGAACTTACTGGTTTAGTTAATACAAACTCAGAGCTGGCCAAGGCCACTGTGCCCTTTTGCCCTTGGTCATGGTCAAAAGCTCATTTTCAACCAAAGAGGAGGAGGCTAAATACAGAGGTGGGGGAAGGGCAGGTGAGTTCAGCTGACAGCTTTGAAGCTCTGTATTTAGTATGACCAAGTGAAAGGGACATATTCTAAGGCTCTTCTTTATCCTAAAGCACTCCAAACTGCCCTACCAACAAAGGATTAGTGATGGTTAATTTTAGGTGTGGTTGGAGTGGGCTAAGGTATGCTGGGACAGCCAGTAAAATGCTTCCTGGTGTGAGCGTGATAGTGTTTCTGAAAGAGGTTACCACGTAGATCTGTAGGCTGACTGGAGATTGCTTTCACTGCAGAGGGTCTGACTAGGAGAGAGAGGTAACAGAAGGGGGGATTGCTTCTCTCTGCTTTGAACACCAGTGTTCCTGGTTATCAGGGTTTTAATAATAAAAATATCCTCTGGAAAATGCTAACTAACACAGTTAGTGTGATCACAATAAGAATGCATGGGATCACTGAAGTGACTTTGTTGAGATGGTATGACAGGGGCATGTTTTGGGGTCAAGCCAACTTCTTCACCCACTGCTCAAGGTGCTGGCTTCTCCGTAGGCCAAGTGGATTAACCTCGTTCTTTTTTCTCACAGACTTGCAAGAGATACAAAGAGTTCACAAATATTGTTATATTCAAATTAGTAATATCCCCAAATGCTCATAATTTCCCATCCTATCTTTATGTCTCTAAAATACCATAGTTAAATGCCTCCTTTAGAGAGAGAGGTAGAGTGATTGATGAGTGGGTATACTCACTGTCCCCCAAAAGTTCCTCATACAACCTTTCTGCATATAGTCCGGTTTTGCTGTTGACTCTAGGGACAGCCAAGGTTTACTCAATTGTGCCATCTGTCATCCAAAACCCACATGTGGGTGTGGACTGTTGATAGGGATAATTGATTAGTAAGGATGGCTCCAGTTTGGCAGATGATATAGTAGTAGAACATACATGGATACTTTATTGAGACATCTTTTCCTTTTTGTTAGTAATTCCTCAGCAGGCCTAGGTTCTTAATAAGATAATTTTAGTGAAAAGAGACATAAGTACTTCTAGGTGGCATCATTTGTCTATATTCGACTTCTGTGACAATTCCTAATTGATGCAAATTCTCCAGTCAACGTGCCACAAGTAATCCAGTATCCCATGATTATGCTGCACAGTGTGCATCAGCCTCTTAAGGAGATGTTCACTACAAAAGCTCCCGTGCGCTTGGTGAAGGAAACAGCAATGCCCCTGCGTGAAGCCTTCTTTGGCCCTCTTTTTGCGTTTGTGCCTCTCATTAGATTCTCATGATTTATTACTTCTCATTAGGAAGTTCTGAATGGGCAACCACCATGCTCCAGACACTATGATACACCATGAGAATCTTCTCCTCCTTCTCCTGGTAGGAGGTCCTACATACACACTCACTCTCTAACTCTCAACTCATTATGCCACATGAAAAAAGAGAGACCAGTCCAGTTGATCATGCCTGGACAGGAGCAGGGCTGAAGAAACATGGAAAGAGAAGGAAATTGAAGAGTATATGAGGAAAAGAAGTTTGTCTGATTGAAGTCTCTCACCAGCCAAGAGTAATGAATTCTAGCACATTACCATTTTCTATGAACACTATCTATACAGAGATAATACTCCTTTCATACAGAGATAATTCATTGTTACAACATCAATAAACTGTGCTTAAAGCCTAAGTTGTGGCCTTACTCCCTTCTCAGCTAGAAGCCTGAAAACTTCTCACAAACAAGACTCCACACTTTGTTGCTAGTAAACATGTCTTAGCTTCCTTGTGCAGGACCTTGTGACCTAGGGAGTTTCCTTAGCTGCTGTAATCCTAAACACAGAACCCTCCGGAACCACCCTGGGAGCTCACGAAGCTCCTTAGCAACACTTTGAGATGAAACTTCAGAAGCACCAAACTGTGTGTATGGTTACTGTGAAGGCACTTGGTTGGGAGTGTCTCGGGAAGTCACACTTACTATGTTCTTTCCTTTCCCTGAGCACCCTTTTCTCTATTTAGCCCCATGCTTAAATCTGCATTAACTACATTAATATCTTCCAATCCACTTTATACTGCTTTGCTATGAAATTCTTTTCTGTAGCAAAGTCAAGAATCCAGACTTGGGCACACCCTATAGGCTGAATGTCCCAGTAGTAGGTTTGGTTAGGCTTCTAGATGTGGGATTCTGCATGCCCTGGATCCCAAGCCAGTAGTGTGGGACCTGTTTGAAGACAAGTGCAATGATGCAGGAATCTGGGCATGGGTGACCACCAGCACTCAGGGACTATGGTGAACACATCAGTAAAGTAAGGACAGGAAGAGGCTCAGGTGTAGGCGGGATTTTCTGTCCCACCAACCAACTCCCAAATAACCACACATAATTATAAATGATTGGCTGATATCTTAGGCTTGTTACTAACTAGCTCTTACAACTTAAATTAACCCATATTTTCATCTATGCTCTACCACGTGGTGGTACCTTTTTTCAGCATGGCACGTTCATCTTCTACTTCCTCTGCATCTGTCTAGTGACTCCACCCCTCTTCTTCCCTGAATTCTCCCAGTCTGGCTGTCCCTCTTAACCTCATCCTGCCTATCTATTGGTCAGTTGGCTCTTTATTAAACCAATGAGAGCAATACATATTCACAGTGTACAAAAAGATTATTCCACAGCACTCAGGACATGGATAAAGAGCTATTTAATGAACACCAGTTCAGCAATGATCATCTGATGTGTTGTGTCCCACATGTCCATTCCAAAAGACCTAAGAAATCACTCTTCATTGGGCCAAGGACTCCATGTCAGAAAATGGACATGCCTTTACTTGATGAAATACCCTCAGAAGAGGGATGTGGAGAAGGGAAGCCCTGGTGGGACCCAACCACCATCTTACTGATGGAATCCAAAAAGTATGTAAGACAATTTACTGGCAACTATCGTTACTTGAAGAAGGGGATCATTTTGTACCAGCTGATCAGGAAAAGGGGGGTAGCCACTAAGCCTGCCATCCCACCCTGGTACAGAGAGTATCTACCATCTGTACTAACTGGGGGTGAGAGGGGTGAACAGGCAGATTTCCCAATAAAGACTTGGTACCTGTTCTTTCAGGGGAGGGGGAGGGAGAGAATCCAGACTTCAGCAGAGCAGAGGTCTCAAAAAAGATCTTAAGACTCTGACTCACATTCCATGTCCAGAGATAGTGTCACTCCTACTAATGTCCCTCACTCACCCAGAGCCAGATGAAACACCATTGTAAGCACACTGTCAGAAACATAGACGAACATGTGTGTATGTGTCTTTTCACAATGTCAGAACTCATTGACTAGCCTCAAATTCACAAAGTGGCAGTTCTGTTGGTGGTAATTTTCTAGACTCTTCCACCTTCCTTGCTAATCATGGCTGAGGTAAGCACCAGGTTCTTCATAGTTACTAATTTTCACTCTCAGACCACACAGGACACATCACACAGTAAAGATATCTGCATTGTTATATTATCTGCATCTATGACGACCACAGAGTGTTAACGGGCTGCAGCATAGTTCAAGAGGCTTCGGGAGATCTGAGAAGCAGAGAAGCTGGCCGAATTAACTAAGCCAGGTGGTGGTGGCATAGGCCTTTAATCTCTGCACTTGGGAGGCAGAGGCAGGGGGATCTCTGTGAGTTTGAGGCCAGCCTGGTCTACAGAGTGAGTTCCAGGACAGCCAGGGCTACACAAAGAAACTGTCTCAAACGACTAAGAAAAAAAGGAGAGGCGTGTAATTAACTAAAATGAGATGCTGCTGTGTCCACTGGTGGATGGGCAAGTTTCAGCAGTCAGAGGTAAAGTGCAGAGTTGAGTCTAGATGTAGGGGCAGAGGAAAAAGATGGCGACTCTAGAGGAATGAATGTGTAGACAGATGAAGAATGGGTGAAAGTTTGAGTAGGTGATGTCAACAGCAAGGGACTGAACCTAGCTGAAGACTCAGGGACAGTTGAGAGTCCTCTGTCTGTGGCTTCCTTACACACACACACACACACACACACACACACACACACACACACACACACCCCCCAGACCCCAGCTGGTCTGATGGCAGGTTGATGAAGCCATTACCATAGCAGGGTTAACTATCCACTTCTTTATGGTGTCACATCAGGAAGTTTCACCCTCTCTTTGATCTGGTCTGTCTGGACTTTAATGTGACCATGTGCTCCTATAGTCCCAGTTCACCCTGATACATGTATACAGTGGCACTCTCCATTTCGAAGAGAAGGTCACTTATTTCACCAATCTGTACTACACGGATCATACCAGATCCATGGTGTCAATTCACATGGCCACCTAGATACAAGGCCATCTTCCATTCCCAAATAGACTCACAATCTGCTTATAAAATTGAGCCTCTTTGGGCAAAGCACAGTCTAAAAACAAACAAACAAACAAATAAACAAACAACCCACTGTTTTATACAATATGGAGTCACTTCAAGCAGGACATGATCTTATCTCAACAAGGTAAGCCGGCCTTCCTTTCTCATAGTGCTGGTTGGGCAGTTGGACTCAGGGTCTACATTGTCATTCTCTGTATACGTGCCTGGGAAAATCAATTCCAAGATGTGGACCAAGGTTAGGAAGGAAAAACTTGGCTAGCCTTGAGTCTAAGGTAAATGTTTATATATGTCCCTACATAGAGTGCTACCTGGGTGTTAAGATGGGGATTCCCACCTAGCTGTGGAGGCTTATCCATTGGTTCTCCAAGGGTTAGGCAGTTGTAAGTATGACTCAATGGTCCCCAACTCCCAATAGCAACTGCAGTATCTGTTAATTGCATCTTTTTTATAAAGATGATAAAATGGCATTAAATAAAATAAAATCACCCAGAGTTTAGGAATCATCCCAAATTTGTTTGTTCTAATGTTGACCTACAGCCTTGACCATAGCTATACAGATATGTACATGACCCGTGCTGCCCATGACAAAAGCCAGGAATTGAATATCCAAGTTATATTTTACTTAGAAAGCCAGCATTCTGAAAAGGTAGTGGGTTAGTATTCTAAGTATCTGCCTTATAGTTAGTTCATCTTTATTTTCTTTAGACGTGGCTTTGTTTGGGGGCGGGGGGTGGGGGTCATGCTTATGCCACAGTGCTCATGTGGACATTGAGGACAAACTGATTCTCTCCTCCCCCATCAGCGGTGTATGTGGAGATTTTTATTCTGCAGAATTAAGTCAAAATGTGCTTTTAGAATAAAGACTATGAAGTGCTGCCATTATCAGAGAGAGTAGGATAACACCTCCCACCCCGCCAAATGGAATTCATACCAGTGGAAAAGGCCAACCTCCATGTATGTGCAAGGGGAAGCACGTCCCAGTCTCTCACCTTGAATCAGTTTGAAAGATATCTTGAGCCCTTCCATGATGGGGCAGGGAGGGTGGACAGTTGTTGCTCCTAGTCACAGAGATTGAGGCCATGCACAGGATGATATTCTATAGACCCCAAGACCATTGTCACTTGTGCAGTGCTGTTCTTCCATGTGCGTTTCCTTCCTCTGTCTCCAGCCACTGTTTCACCTGTCGGTCTTGGCAGAATTGAAGAGCCAGTTTTTGCTCCGTTCTAAGATGGATGTGTACAAGAACGCACACGCCTGCTCTCAAGGCCATACAAGGTGAGGAAGGGGGCAGAAGAGTGGGGATGCTGCTGTGTGACCTACCACCTGAAGCATGGACCACCTTCCATCTGTGGGTTATTCTCTCGAAAGTCAGTACTTTCGGTGGTATCACAGTGTTGGGAGTTGGGGGACTGAATTGTGGGGAAGAGCACTCCTTTCCACCAATGCCTTGCTGAATGAGTGGGGAACTCTCCATTTCAAACAGGAAGCAGTTTGAGGAGCAGATGGAGTCCTGAAAAGTGTGTGTCGTTGATATGGGCACAGCCATGCCAAGGACCCCAATGTCTTATATCCGTGGAAATGGCAAAGCCTAAAGCCTTCCCCAGGTGAAGATCAGAGGCATGGCAATGCCTTCCTGTGGGCCGAGTGGGAGTGATTACAGATGATTGACAGAGTCGCTATCAACCACAGCTGCTTCTTGTGGGATGATTGCAGCCTGAGACTACGCCCATCCAGAGACCTCCTACCAAGATTAGCTAAACCTGCCTCCTTATTGAGTTGTATACCATAAACCTACCACCTCAGTTCAGATGTACAAAACAAACTCAGTTTTCCAGTGGCTACTGGTGGTGGTAGCTCTGTCAGATCACATGACCCATCCGATTCCAACTTTTCTGTGTATGTGTCTATGCTTTCTTTATTCTTTTTTTTTTTTTTTTTTTTTTTTTTGGTTTTTCGAGACAGGGTTTCTCTGTGTAGCTTTGCGCCTTTCCTGGGACTCACTTGGTAGCCCAGGTTGGCCTCGAACTCGCTTTCTTTATTCTTTATTCTTTATTCCTGACCAAAGTCAGGTTTCCAGGACCAAGCCATGCAGGCAGGCCACAGCCAAGCAGGGTTAGGAGAGAGGGAGCTAGAGAAGAGATGTGGATAACACACTCTCCACATGAAAGCAATATCTTTCTGAAACAATACTTACATGTTTTTATTGGTAATTCATTCATTAATTTGCTTTATCTGTTTTGCCCTGTCTTGTTTGCTTTGTTGAGACAGGATCTCAATGAGAACCCTAGTTGGTTTGAAGCTCAGTTTGTAAATCAGCATGGCTCAAGCTTGTAGCAATCTTCCTGCTTTACCCCCAGCCCTGAAAGCTGGGGTTGCAGGCATATTCCACTATACTCGGCTTAGTAAAACTCATTCTCAAAGTTGCAAGGTTGTTATTTAATCTTGGGAGCTATCTATTAGATTGAAAATATCCCTGGGAGAAGGCAAACTTTATTAAGTCTTTGTTGGTTAATAACTGAGTAGAAGTTTAAATTAATGATGCCCAGTAGTAAGCCAGCTGAGGGGAAGGCCACGGCAAATGGAATCCCTGTTTATTCTTCCACATACAGGAAGTGCTATTTCCTCAGTGAAGTTAAGTGATGAGTAATAAAACATAATTTTATTTTTAATTATTACTGCTATGCTTTCTGGTACAAAACAATCCAATATACACGTAAAAATGAAAACATGTAGAAATATGGCATGTACTGGTAAAGGTAAGTATGTTCTTCTGTTTTTATTTTTGTTGCTGTGATAAAATACTCTGACCAAAAGTAACTTAAGGTGGCTTTTATTTGACTTTTACTTCCAGGTCAGAGTTCATCTTCAAGGGAAGTCGAGGCTCAAGGACTTGAAGCAGAAACCACGGAGAAACTCTGCTTTCTGGCTCACATGCAGGCTTCTTATTCTCAGCTAGCTTTCTTATACTTCCACTGTGGGTGGCACCATTCCCAGGACCATCTGCCCAGGGAATGGTGCCACCCACAGTGGGCTGGGATCTCCCACTTCCATTAGTGATCAAGACAGTCCCATACAGACAGGCCCACAGGCCAGTTCGACATGGGCAATCCCTAAGTTGAGACTCCCTTCTGAGGTGACTCTAGGATGTGTGATGTTGACAGCTAAAGCTAACTAAGATATATATGTAACCAATTCAGATAGTCTAGTCCTGTAATCATGATATCTAAATAATTTTCACCTGGTGTATGAGTGCTAAAAGATAAAAGCCTTAAAAATCCTAAGCTGTAAGACTTGGTTAAAGTGCATAAAAAGATATAAACTATAACACTAAAAACATAAATGGGGGCAAAAGTAGTTTTGATATGCACTCAGAGCTGAACTGCCAACATCTTAAAAGGAAACTGTTAGGACTGTAAGGTGTTGTAGGTGAGCCCCATAATAACACAGAGAAGATGTTTAGAAAGACAAAGGAATTGAACCAAAGCACTACAGAAAATCAAAGCACAAAGGAAGATAGTAGAAAGCGAGTAACTCATAAGAAACTCATCA
The DNA here is from genome assembly GCF_949786415.1 of Peromyscus eremicus. Lineage (NCBI taxonomy): Eukaryota > Metazoa > Chordata > Mammalia > Rodentia > Cricetidae > Peromyscus > Peromyscus eremicus. The sequence goes on from NC_081423.1 coordinate 27,770,216, forward strand.
ACAGCTGGGCGGTGGTGACACATGCCTTTAATCCTAGCACTTGGGAGGCAGAGGCAGGCAGATCTCTGTGACTTTGAGGCCAGCCTGGTCTACAGAGTGAGTTCCAGGACAGGCTCCAAAGCTACACAGAGAAACACTGTCTCAAAAAAAAAAAAAACAAAGGAGAGAAAGAAAGGAAAAAGCTCATCAACCCAGTATCAAAAAGTAAACAACTCAAAAAAAGGCAAAAGACTCAGACATTTTCTGAAGAAAATGTACAACAGAAAAATAAAGATGTGTCATCACTAATTATCAGGAAAACACACATCAAAGGCCCAATTCAGTACCACTTCACACCTGTCAGAATGGCTACTACCAAAAGACATCACCAGTCTCAATGTTGACAGGGAGTCAAGGAAAGCACTGGATAGAATTAGTAGGTATGAAAATAGGGACGGTGTTGTGAAAAACCATGTGAAGGTTCTCCAGAAACAGAAAAGAATGATCATATGATCCAACAGTCCCACTTTAGTGTCTTTATCCAAGTGAAGTCAAGTCACCATCTTGCAAAGATCTCAGCATTTAAGTCATCATTTACTGTAGTCAAATATGGAAGCCCTATGCCCTACCAATAGTTGGATGGGTAGTGAAAACATGCCATATATATGTAGGGATATACAGCAACTCCAGCTCTAGGGGGATCTGATGTCCTCTTCTGGCCTGTGCAATCATGTATACATAGCTCCCTCCACGCCCCACATATATTCATATACATATAAATAAAACAAAAGATTGGCAATGCTGCGAGATAACTTTTAATTATTCATTCACTTACAAGGAAAATACAGACCAGGAAAGCTACAGCCACATAACTGGGGATGCCCATAAGGCAGTGGCTATGAAATGTTTTTCTGTTTCTTTTACATCAAGCATCAGTGTTCCCTGTGTGGTGGTGTATCCCTGATAGCCAAATCTGGGATCTGAATGGTGAAACAGAGCTGAGTCCTCCACATTCAGTGGAGACTTGTCCTTAAGTCCCTCTGCCTTTGCTCAGCTGTGGCTGAATCCCAGCCCTCTCCGTTGCAGCCTCTCCTGGGGAACATTTTGTCTTTGGTTAGAATGAGGGTGGGTTGCCTGGCTGCTCAGCAGAAAGCTGAGCACTGAGGATCTGGTATAGTTTAGATAGTAAGTGTTCTCCAAAGGCCCAGGTTAAAGCCTTGGTTCCCAAGCTAGCTCTATTGGAAAGTACCAGAGAGGAGACAGATGTAGCACACAGGAAAACAGTGGTTTATAAAGGTACAAGAAGAAACCCATGTTAGGATGAGGTGTTTAATTTTAATTGGGCATATTAATTAGGTGAGCCAAAGGGGGCTTTTGATTGCTGGACTTCAATACTTTGATAGCTGGACCTTGGTTCAGTCTCAGGAGGAGGAAGTAGGCAAATAAGGGAGCTAGCTTCAGGAATGTAATCTAATGGTTTTTAACAAGGCAGAGGGAATGGGGGTTGCCATGCTCTAGCCAGAGTTCCTTCACCTTGTTTTCCTAATCTCTTTGTCTTTATTTGTGTCTTATTTAATATCATTTTAACTGAGTTTAGGGTATAAACCAAGATTAATAAATCTATTCATTTAGCCCCATTTACATTGAAGCTTTCAAGGGAAACTTCATTTTTTTATGTTAGACCGTATTTATTTTCATGTTATTTACTTATGCTAAGATAAATATAAAACAGACAAATATACTTTTATTTCCTATTAGAATTAGGAAAATGAACAGTTATAAGATCTTTTTTGAAATGTTAATAGCTTTGGTCTTATACTTTCTGAAAAGGAAAAAAAAGTTAGCTAGCATGAGAAGTAACATCTCTGTCTATGGCTACTTGGGGGCCTCTTTTTTGGTAGTAAACTTCATGTAGGCCCTAGCAAAGGCTGCCCCCCACCCATGCCCCAGTATGTAAGGCCACCTTATAAATAAAAGGAGAGGAAGAATAGCAACTTGGGAATAACTGGGCAAAATGCAAAGTGAAGAAGTAAGTACTAGGAGAAGAGGCAGGATGGAGAGAAGTCTCCAGAACCAATTCCATTCCTTGTACAATCCTTCCTAGGTGAGGCTGTCCCATTAAAAACAAATGTCATCTTAAAGTAATGAACACTGCCCCACCCCACGCCACCAAAAAAAAAAAAGTTTGAATTCAGCAATGCAAAGCTCAAATGAAATGAATACAATGGTATCCTCAAAGAACTTGAGACTTCCAGAAGTTCCTGAAATCTGCTGAGCTGGACTGTGGCCTCTGTGACAGCTAATGTGGTCCTGGGATGGGTGAGAGACTTAGGTTAGAACCAAGGATGGCTTAACTAGCCTCCTTCCCTTCCTCTCTCTGTTCCTCAGAGGAAATTTCGTTCTGTGTCTTGGGCTTTTTTTCCTGCCAGTCTATATTATCCTTGGCTGTGAAAACGTCATCTTGCTTTTTTATTTTTGCTTTGGTCCCTACTTTTGTGTGCTTAGGCAGAAGCTAGATCTAAAATCCAGTAACTGTTATTCATTAGGCAATGAATCTCTGAATCTTATGACAGGGCCCAGCATCTCCCCCAGTCTAGGGTCTACTGGAACACAAAATATCATATGCACAGGAGGATTTTCTATTAATACTTATCACAGTATTTACTGTCTAATCCTCTTACCCTCCGACTCATGTTAACCACTCAAGCAGCATAAAAAAAATGCAACATGATAACTCTGTGCATAAGTGCTTGTGTTCATGATCCTTGATTCCGAGCTGAAAGAGGAAACCAAAGAATGATCTATTCATTCATACACTGAAATACCCAAATTAGATAGATGCTGTTCTTCCCAAGACCCAACCTCTGGGATCACAGTGATTCATTTAGCAAATTGGTCCCTCTGCAGAAGAGACCTGCAGAGATCTCAAGTCCCTAGGAAGTGCAGGTTTTAACCATACCACATCTCACATGGTCAGAGACCTGGACAGGAACCTCCATTTTATGAGGTCTTGCCAACATAGGAAGGTTTGGAAAGCACCCAAGTTTTTCTCCTCCAGTTCCCCCTGAGACTTCCTGGAGAAGAGCCACACTATGTAGTTTTCAATCCTTGACGTGCTTTTGCTCAAGCTGAGCACCCTGTGGCTCTGGCCTAGAGCCCTTTGGTAGCCTAAAGAGGCCAAGGTCACGATTACTCTGGCAGGAGGAAAACAGAAAGTACAATAAAGGAAGGAGGACTTGAGGAGAAGCTTTGGGGAAGATTCGGCATTTTCCTTTGAGTTCCCTATGTACTTTTCCTTATCTAAGACGCCAGGAGTTATAAGATGCTCCATTACTTTTTCTCCAAGAAAAAAAAAAAAGTTGCCCAGTGTCTAGCTTGCTTTCTGCTGCTGTGATAAAACCATGACCAGAGGCAACCTGGAGAGAAAAAAAGTTTCTTTATAAAGCTTCCGTGTTCTGACAGAGTCCATCATTGAGGAAAGTAAGGGCAGGAACAAGAGAGGAACCGTTGAGGGAAGCTGCTCACTGGCTTGCTCCCACACTCACATTCAGCTGCTTTTCTTCTGCCTCCCAGGACACTGGGCTGGGCCCTCCACCATCAATCAACAACCAAGAAAATACCCCCACAAACACGCCCAAAGGCCAATCTAATGGAGGTGATTCCTCAGTTGAAATTCCCTCTTCCAGATATGTCTAGCTTTGTGTCAAGGTGACCAGAAACAACTATCACACTGTCAGTATGACACTGTATTATCTTTTTTTTTTCCCCCAAGACAGGTTTTCTCTGTGTAGTTTCGATTCCTATCCTAAATCTCACTCTGTAGACCAGGCTGGCCTCAAACTCACAGAGATCTGCCTGCCTCTGCCTCCCGAGTGCTGAGATTAAAGGTGTACACCACCACTGCCCGGCTTGACACTGTATTGTCTTAACACTTAAAATTTTTATTTTATATTAAAATCAGTGAATATAGACAATTATACTAGGTTCTCTTCTTTATAAACATATCATTCTGGTACATTCATAAATAGATATGCATTTAAAAAATACCTATATTCATAATCAATACATATGGGAAGACATTTAATTCAGGTATTGCTAATCTCATTGGATCACGAGTCTAATGCTGCTGCATCGTTTGTGTGCCTAGAAGCACCCGGCTCAAGTTCTTCCTCTGTACCATTAAGAGGCAGGTTCGCAGCAGGACAAAAGGCTGCATTTCGGCACCTCCAGGGAGTGCTGTACATAGACTACAGTGTAAGAGGCAGCCTGGCCCACAGTTCTGTGCACAACCTGTGCATTTGTATAGGGGACCACTTCAAATAGTAATTCTTTATTTAAACATCATGCATTCCACTTTCACAGCTAATAGTAATCACTTCTTCTGAAATGTTAAACCCAGCATGAAGGTCAAATTATTTTTACATCTAATTAAGTTCTCCTGTTTATATTAAATTCTCTTCTAGGATGACACAGGCTTAATAATGCAAAGCTTTTTGTCAGTCTCTGTAGAGGGTCAATATTCACCAAACATAAGTGAACTATTAGAATTTTTTTCATGTATTGGTAGGCAACAATTAAGCCTCCTATTCTGGTAGCTTTCCCAAACTAAACAAATTCACTTCACTAACAAGCTATTACCACAGCCAACAACTGTCTGTGTTAAGAGTTTTGATTCATGATATCATTTTGTCCTGACTGTGACCCTGTGAGGCAGGAGTATGAGTATTCCCATCTCACAGATGAAGACTGAAGTGGTTAGGATTGTATCTTAGTCTGTTTCCTATTGCTATAACAAAATACCTAAGCATCGGAGCTCAAGAGATAGCTCAGCAGTAATGAGCGAGTACTACTCTTCCAGAAGGCCTGAGTTCGGTTCCCAGCACCCGTATTCGAAAGCTCCCTGACTGACTGATGTATGTAACTCCACTTCTAGGGAGTCTGACATCTCTGTCCTCGGGAGGTACACACACACACACACACACACACACACACACACACACACACACACGCGCGCAAAAGAGCAACAATAAATGAAACTTAAAAAAAAAGAGAGACTTACATAGCTCATCGTTTTGAGGGCTCAAAGTTCAAGACTGAGCAACCCTGTCTGTTAAGCCTTTGGTGACAGCCTTCTGGCTATGTCCCAAATAGCACAATGATGGGATAACATTTGCGAGGGAGAAAAGGTCACACTGTAATTCAGGAAGCAAGAGGGATTCAGGCTTACACTTTTGATAACAAACCTGTCACCAGTGGTGACTAACTGGGGCTGTAGAAGGACTGCACTAATCCTTTTCAAAGATGATGCCCCCTGACTTCATTCCCTTCATCTATGCCCCACCTTGAAAAGGGCCCACGGCCTCATCACCACCATGTTAGGGACAAGGCTTCCAGAACTCAAACCTTGACACTCCAAACAAGTGCAGACCATTGCGGAGGACAAGTTCTAAAATTAGGCTATCTGGATGCAAAACTCAGAGCTTTGTGTGACCCCAAGCAAGTAATTCCCTTTGTCTGTCTCTGTCCGATTTGCCTCAACTGAGGAATGGAGAGCCTGTCAGTCCCTACTCCATAAAGCGGCCCAGTATTTGAAATATTCATCACAAAGTGGCATTTGGTAAGAGATCAGCCCTCTTCATGGCCACCACAATTCCAATACCCTCTGTGGAGGAAGAGTATTGAACTCTGGGCTGGCTTTTACCACTCTGTCTTCCTATCTTTCCAGAATTTGCAAAAGATCTTGGAAACTGTCTCCTGGCTTCCTCTTTGTACATACCTGAGGCTGCTACAGACTGTTTTGCACGCTCTGCTCCCGGGAAGAATTTGGCCTTCAGACTCACTACTCTCTCCTGTCTGCCACTTTCATGGTTTGAATCCCATCTCCCTTCAGAGGCCGAGTCTCCACCCTTGCACTGGCGTGACTAGACAGAACTTTGAGGAAAAATCAAATTAGCGACTCCTAAGGGATAACTTCCAGCCGTATTCTGGTTATGACAAATGATTGTCCTTCCAGAAGGCCAGGCTGTTTACAGTTGCAAGAAATTCCTGGGCCTGGCACCTCCCTCGAGACCCGGTACCTAGCCCAGTCCAGGAGCAAGGGCACGGCCCGAGATTCCAGAGATGTACAATTAGAGTCCCTGCATGCCCCCAGAGACTTCTTATGTGAATTAGCATCTCCTACTAAACATGAAATCCAAGATAATAAATTGTCCTAAAGGGCTCAGATGTCTTTAATCACGGTTTTATCTTCTCCCCCAGGCCCAGTGACTTCTAATGAGCTCCAGCTCACATCCCGGATGAATTAGCCATGGGGGAGTGTGTGCACCCAGGGAAAATAAACAGCAAGACTCGAGTTTACTCTCTAACTCACTCTATCCAAAAATACTTTCATTTTTAAAACATAATTTTTCAAATAGAGCAGTGAATGGTGATTAGCTCTTTAGGTCAAGAGGTGGGAAAAAAAAGAGAGAGATTTTATGTCCTGTTGATTTATGAATTAATGAGAACTTGAAGTATCTGTAACTGTGTCTGTTTGTGGGAGGGTCTCACAAGGTCCAGGTTAGGCCTGAACCCACCTGTCTCTGCCTCTCAAGTGCCAGAATTACAAACATGCCCCACCACAACTGGCTTATATCTGTAACTTTTGACTAATGTTTTTCTTACCCTGGGCCTCAGTTTACTCATCTGCTGAATGAGGGGACTGTCTGTCTCTCGCTGTTATTGTAAGATCTCTGGAAATGACTCCTGCAGTTCAGCATATAGAAGTAACGGTGGGGTCTTCATAAAGGCTTCTGCTTCCAAATGATGTGCAAATTTGCATATAAACTGAACTTGGCCAACTCTTCCTGTTCACCATTGATTTACATGATTTCCAGGGCACTTCATCTTTGTTCTTGACTTCGTCCAGATCTATCGTCTGAACTTGGGTTTTCTGCTTCCTTCTGACTCCCGTCAAAACCTCCTGATCTATGAGCAAATTCTTCGACGCCTCGGGGAACAGAGCCGAAGCAATGCATTGTCTCTGCCACGAATAATCACCTCTTAAGTGATGGGGTTTCTAAGTCGGTATATTGAGTTTTCATAAGCTGAGCCTCCATACCGGGGAACTCCCCACTTCGATTTCCCAGCAGCCTCATTTGCTGTGGGTGAAATCAGGAAAGGGCTGGGGAGGTGTGGCCCAGTGGATACAGTACTTGCTGTATAAACGTCAAGTCCCGAGTATGGATCCCCAGATCCCACATAAAGGCAGAAGCGCGGTGAGGACAAGCCCAGACTCCTCTACAGTGAGATGGAAGATGGAGACAGGTGCATACCTAGAAGCCTGGTGGGCCCCAAAGCCTGGCACTCGCAGCAGTGAACCAGAGACCCTGCCTCAAAGAAAGTATGAGGCAACAATCAACGCAGAAAGTTATTCTCTGACCGCCACGTGTGAACCATGGCATGCTTGTGCCCACATCTCACACACACACATACTCACACACTCACACACATGCATTCACAGGAGAGTGAGAGATTTAACAAATGAATAAGAAAGAAATTAAATTACATAGCTTGTCTTATACTCTAAAGAAAGAACGGTGAATCTGTCAACTACAGCTCTCTGCAGAGTAGGTGGGAGGGTGAGTTTTGTTGCTGATGTTGTTGTTTAAAGGCCTAATATTCTTCTGAGCAGCTTTAGAGACACAGCAAATGAGAGAAAGATACAGAGCTAACCCATCTAGCTTCTGCTCCCACATATGCACAACCTTCTCCCTTATCAACAATCCCCACAGCTGAACCCACGTTGATGTATCCTCTCCACCCTAAGTCCAGAGTTATATTTGGGCTCATTCTTGGTGTCACAGATTCTGTAGGGTTTGACAAAATGTATGATGATGTGTGTTGATAGTTGTGGTATCATACAAAGCAGTTTCCCTGTTCTTAAAATTCTCTGTGCTTCAGCTAGCCATCGTCCTCTCTCTGCTAACCCCAGGCAACCATTAGAGCCTTTCCTTGTCTCTAGGGGTTTACCAGAATACGGTTTTTTGTTTCTATTTTTTTCCTTAAGCTCTTCCTCTTCCTGCTCTAGGAAGAGGAAAGAGCCTCGGGCAAGGTCACTCCGTTGTGTGACTTGTGGTGAGAGCTGGCTTTGTGTGTGAGCCTGTGAATCCAGGAGTGGGTGTTTGAGAAGGGAGCTGAACTTCTGAACCAGAGCCGAGTCTGGGTGAGGATGGAGGCAGCAGGTCCCTTCCCAGGCCCATTGCAGCCCACCTATATGCTACCTCCTGGCTTCCTGGGCCTTAGCTAGAAGAAAACAGAACCCACAAGCACTCTAGTCGTGGGCATCGTGAACTTCTTCTGAGCAGGAGCGGGTGAGTCATCCTCTAGTCTCTCCATTGATTAAAAGATGAATATGAATATGTGCTCCCTTGGGGGGTATATGGAGTCTATAGACAGACAAAGCCTCAGCCATTATTCATAGGTTTAATATCCACCTCAGTCCTGGCAGCCACTTCAGATTATGAGGCCCTTTAGAAAGAAGCCAAGAATAATAAGCAGACTAGAAAAGGAAATATTTGAGGCTGTTTTTAACTTGAATTCCTGTTGCTGATGTAAAATTCACACTCACAATTGTGGAACCACTGTCAATGGAAAGGGAACAAGATCTCCTAATCCCCCTCCCTCCCCAAGTCTATATAGGACTGTTATCTCTGATTAAAGCCTCTGTTTCTGTGTTATTCCTTCAAGGGAATGGAAAGCTCTCTCCCTCCTCGTTCTCTTTCTTCAAGCTAAGTTCCCAGGAGGCTTTTCTTACCTGCCTGACCTCCTGGCAAGGTTCTCTGTCCCACCTAACACTTGTCATGCTGGCTAGTCTAGGTCCTAGTCAAAGCCGTGGCCAGCCTCCTCTGAAACTGTCTTGTCTTCAGGCCTAGGGGCTGGCTTTCCCTCTGGTCACATCCATTTCTAAGGTGTTCATAGCTGATGTAACTGCAGCACTTTGTATACTGGCTGTCTCCCCTGTGTCCGCCATCTGCCCGGTCTTATTGATTCTGAGGCATCCTCCCTCTGAGCCTCAGCCCTGGCTCTGCCTTACAAAAGACTCTGCCGCCATGTCTTCTTGTCACTAAGGAAATCAGTGTTCCTTCTGGTGGGCTCTTGATCTTGTTAATAAGAGAATTTAAAAGTAGACCTGGAAGGTTGAGGATCACGTAATTAGAGTTTGGGAGAAAGACAACAGAGATGGTTAGTTGTAAATCCTGGAAGGTACAAAGAGGAGGAAAATGGAGAAGAGAGAGAGAGAGCTTTTCTGAAATAGGGGTCAAAGGATCAGCAGGTTCGACAATGGAGGCCGTCAAGTAGCTGCTTCATAGAAGAGAAGGGGAGCTTCAGAGAAAGATTGAGAAAGCCGGAGGGTTAGATAAAGGATGCTTGGGATTTGGGTGTGAATACAAAGAAGAAATAGAAAAGGGAAATGGAGAAGTTAAGCATTTTGAGTTAAAATTCAGAAGAGCAGACAAGCTTAGCAAGAAAGATCTACAAGCAATTGCCTTGGAGGAGGGTCATCTAGGGTATATAAGTACGTTATCTCACTAAGGGTTATTAGTTATCCCTCCCACCTCCTTAGTGTATCTTTAGGTAAATCAGCTTTACTGAGGAGCGGTCTCCTGTCTAGGTCACTGGCAGGTCCAGCTATAGTAACTCTAAAGGAAGGAGGCAATTATAAGTAAAGTGCTAACCTTTGGAGCAGATCAGAACGTGTGTCTCTACCAAGGGCCAGGAGTAGGTTCTATTCTTTTAACAAGAGGAATTATCTTTCCCTTAATGGATCACAACAAAGCCCTGATACTTCCACCTCTCCACATAGTATTTTAAAACCTAAGGTGGGGCAAGTTGTGATGTTTTCAGTATATCCAGGGAAGCTGGAGGTAAGGTCCAAAACCAACCATCAGGGAGTGGCCCAACCCTAGTGGTCTCCATATCTAGCTACCTAATACTGTCAAACCACATCACAGGGCTCTCATGGTGAGTGCCTGGCTCTGAAGTCCTAACTACCTGATTCTCCTCTAAAGGGGCCATTGGGATATTTTCATGTCTCATTCATGCTGTGGACCTGAGATGTACTCAGGAACAGACGCAAAGGAGCTGTATCCAGCCCTCTCCACCTAAAAAATACTGCCATATTGATCTTTGACATCATCTCAAATGATAGGAGGCATCCTAATGAATAGGTGGTATCTATCTGCATCTCAGATCTTATTTTATGTCTCCAGTTCTCCCTGACCCTTTCATGGGTTCAACAGGAAGCAGAAGGCACAGAATAATTACTCTATCCTCCCCCTTCTCAGGGAACAGACATTCCTCTGAAGGGTCTAAGGGGAATGGGTACTTAAGTAATTCCATACGGGACCTAGCACACAACAAGTACTCTATTGGTCTACAAAGATTGATCTAAGCCTATTAATTAGTCAAGTAAAATATTTGCTTGGTGACTTAATTGCTTTGTTCATATGCGTATGTTCAGTCTGGGAGTGTGTCTCGGTATTTAAGCAGTTGCCTAGCATGTACAGGGCCCAGAGTTTCAAGCTTGGCACTGAAAACAGAAGGTTAATACTGCCTATCATAAGGCTATATATTGTTACCTGTGCCAGGATAGTAGCTCAATTGTTGTTTTCTGAGTTAGTTCATTTAGAGGGATAATATCCACTCTTCCCTGCAGACAAACCCTCTCCTTTCCACTGGACTGGAAGTGTAACGGGATGTGAGTGGCTCATGTTTGACCCCGAAGGAACCAGGACATATTGACTAGAAATAGGGAAGTAAAATGTAGGGCTTTCCCACCCATAATTGCCATGATTCATGTTCTTGTTTTATTACTACTTTACAGAAGTCCCTAAAAACGTACATAGCCAAGTCAACTTTAGGGGATGGTTTCGATGTGAATGGGCCCAGAAGTGCCTTGGTCAAAATCCAAAGAAACATGAATGCTAGTCCTCCCAGAGGATAATCTTTCATGGTACCAGAAGGCACCATACAAGCTTCCAAAGGAGGGAAGCAATTAATGGTTACCTGGCTACGATGCCTATAAACCACAACACATGACCAGCACGGCGTGGTAACTGTAAGGGCACAGTAGTGGCACACATACCCTGGCATACCAACAGCTGTCTAATTGAATTTAAGACATGCTGAACAGGAAAGAAATCATTCCTGGTACTGGAGAACTAGATAATTACCCAGAGCTGGTGAAGTCATGGATCCTGGAGAAGAGCTTAGTCCCATGACTTTCTAAAGCAGCATAATCTCCACCTACATTCTAAACATTTGTCTCAGTACTCAAAGATAAGTAAAGGAACTTCTCTTTGCACCAGATGGAAACCATTACAGAAAACTACAACCAGTAAAAATGTAAAGTTGTTAATTCCAGTCCCGATGGATATATCTACAAAACAATTCCAGAGCCTAAGGCTCAGGGAATATTTCAGAAGAAAGGTTGTTAGAGTCAGAGGATCAGGAAGTTTGCTGTGAGACTGTCTCCCAGGAATGTCAGAAGCTCCACTCATGAAGTCTCACTAACATGACTGCCTAAAGATGAGCTGAAGAAGGACAACAACAGACATGCCCAAGTGGAGTGAGGAAAGTCCACGGGGCCTCCGTCCTACACAAAGAACTCCAGGCAACAAAGGAATGCTGGGAGTGGGAGAAATAGTCTTCCTCAGGGAAGAGCACAACAAATTGGTTATCCAACACCAAACGGTCAGCCCTAAAAGCATACATACAAGTAACATTATGCAAATTGAGCAGATTATGTGTAGAAATATATATGTATATACAAACAGTATATGCATGAAATAACAATTAATGGGGGAAAAAAGACAGCAAGTTTGAAAGAAAGCAAGAGGAGGTATCTGGGAGGATGTGGTAGTTTGAATGTAAATTGGCCCCATAATCTCACAGGGAGTGGCACTATTAGGAGGTGTGGCTTTGTTGAAGTAGGTATGAACTTGTTGGAGGAAGTGTGTCACTGTGGGGGCGAGCTTTGAGGTCTCCTATGCTCAGGATACTGCCCAGTCTGTCAGTCAACTTCCTGTTGTCTGCAAGATGTAGGACTCTCAGCTACTACAGCACTACACCTGCCTGCATGCTGTCATGCTCCCCAACACAGTGACAATGGACTGAACCTCTGAAACTGTAAGCAAGTCACCCCAATTAAATGTTTTCTTTATAAGAGTTGCCATGGTCGTGGTGACTCTTCACAGGAATAAAAACCCTGACTAAGACAGAGAGGTTTGGAGAGAGGAATGGGAAGGGGAAATGATGTAATTATATTGAAATCTCAAAAATGAAACAATAAAAACAAATTTTTAAGTTAATAAAAATTTTTAAAGAATCCAGAGGAAATGACTATTCCAAGGCTAAAGAATCCATTAATTCAAATTGGGAAGAGCCACACTCTCAAAAGAGCTGTGCTCAGAACTGTGCTTAACACATATTAGGAGCTCAGTTGGTGGGTGAGTGGATAGAGAAATGAATGAGTGCGTGAATGCATGAATGTTTGAGTCCAGATAGAATTCAAACCTTGCTTTTTATCCTTCCTCGTTCTGGGGGTATCGGTGGGGCACATTTATCTCACAACACCTTGGCTATCTTAGCTTTGAAAAACAAATATAACAAATGTCTGAAAGAAAATTGTTAATCCCACTGGTCAAGGATAAGACCACTACCACCGTTTAAAGTCAAATTTGAAGCAAGCTTCAATTAAATACTGGACATGTGGAGGGGCTCTGGCCAGGTCCATTTCTAGTTCTCCAGAAAAATGTTCCTGAATCAAGTTTTGCAGTGGCTTAAGTATTTCCCATCAGGTCTAATCAGGGGCAAGTATACATCCTGATGTACCTCCAGCCTACATCCGACCAGAGGCAAGTGTACATCCTGCCTGTGAACCTCCCACCCACATGTGATCAAGCACAACCAGTGCATATGGGTCAAACAAGCTTGTTTAGGGGAGTGAAAACATGTGGCTTGTTATCTCCCATAAATAATAGCCACCAGCATTTCAGGAACTATCTGTGCTGGGTAAGGGACTTACAGATCAGAGGCATTTGTGTTTCATGGATCTCTATGGCGTAGTTATTAAAACTTAAAATGTAACTTTGGCTCTCACAGAATGAGACACTGTCATATGTGTGAAGTTTCAAACCTGGGACAAACATTGAGGTGCCTGCTTAACATATCAAAGCTGACCTGGCCTCCAGGTTCTCCCAGCATCCCTCAGTCCCTATCTGTTACAGGGTATGGTTTGAATACCTGGCCCCCTACTCTGAATTCTTCAGCCCAGAGCTTAGGCTGCCCTTCGCCCAGAGGCTCTTCCTATATAATCCAGACATTTTGGTTACTCTTCCCTTTTGGACCTTTGGCTTTCTGGCTACTGGACCTAGCTCCCCTCTCCCCTCTCTCCTCCCCAGCCCCTGCAACATGGCCCAGTTTACCCTAGTCACATCCACTCTGGACTCTCCCAGATATCCCTAATTCTGACTATGCACTCCTACATCTGTAATAAACTTTCTCCTCCACCACACCTAGGAGCAATCATGTCCTTTCCTTTCCTTTTTATTTTTTTTTCATTCAATATGTATGTAAACAAACTCCTGGATTCTATGTCCTCTGTTTTTCCACCAACTTAGACACATGCTGGTAACCACAGAAAGCCCTATATTCTGTTTACTGTGGACATCAATTTGTATATAAGAACAAAGAATAAGGAGTTTGAGGCATGGATGTGAAAATAAAATATGATTTCTGCCCTGTAGAAATTTGTAATCTGGTTGCGAGAAAAAAATAAACACACAGATATGGACTTATTCATAAAGGAAATCTATATTAAATTATATTTAAACAATAGAGCTATTTCCTGCTACAGGTTTTCAAAATAGCAGGTGATGCCTTTGAGAATCACAGCAGTACGAGAAAGTCCAGAAAGATAAGATTATGTGAGTCACAATCATGAGTCAGAGCCAGTCAGGAGGTAACAGAGGCAGGAGGAGACCCAGAACGCCAAGAAGACAGTGCCTCCCTTTGCTTCCTCACTGGGAGATCCTCTCAGATGTGGGTAACACCACTAAATAATAATCGTTACTACAAGTCAGGCATTCAGCCAGGTGTTTAACGCCAATTATCTCAGCAAAAATCCTTCTCACAAGTTTGCCAAGACAGTGTGACAAATATTGATGGGGTCTCCCTGCCTTCTTCCTTACAAGAGCTCAAGGCTGGTAGGGAAAGACATGTTGAACTAAAGTAACTGAAATCCCAGCTTCCATTAGGGATGGTCATTTGCACGTAGTTGTGATCAATGAAGAGTAAAATACAGCCACTAAGTGGGACTTTCCAGAAAGCTCTTCAACGCAGACAAGTGCATCGGGTTCATCCTTTTAACTTTGCAGCATTTTGCCCTTTCTCCTATATCTTGCCTGCAACTGGAGCAGCCATCAGTGGCCCAGGAAGCTTGGGCAGTGTGATGGTTAATGTTGATTGTCAATTAGAAAGGACCTGGCATGGCTGAAGAAACAAGCCTCTGGGCATGTCTGTAAAGGAGTTTCTAGACTAGATTATGGAGGTAGTATCCTCCTTAGTTTTTATTGTCAACTTGACACAACCTCAAGTCAACCGGGAAGAGGGAACCTCAACTGAAGAATTGCTTTTATCACATTGGCCTGTGGCCATATTGGTAAGAGATTGTCTTCACTGATGAAAGACATGGGAAGGCCCAGCCCACTATGGGCAGCACCATTCCTAAGTATGGAAGTGAGCTGAGCACAAGCATTTATCACTCCCTGCTTCCTGACCACAGAAGCAGTGTGTCCAGCTGCCTCAAGCCCTTGCTGCCATGGCTTTCCTGCCGTGACAGACTGCACCTTCAAACTGTGAGCCAAAGCAAACCCTTCCTACCTTCAGGAGCTTTTGTCACAGTCATGAGAAAAGTAACGAATACAACAGCAAGACAGGAGAAGCCTGAGACCCTGAAGGAGCCTTCGATTTTGTCAACCCTGGACTGCCACCTCCGAGCTTCTTGTCACATGGGGAAAAAAATCAGCTTCTATTTGATTAACACTGTTGTCCTGATCTTTTTCACATTCAGCTGAACACAATCTCAGTGCATACGGGTTTAGTGATCTTAACACTAAAATCTTAGAAACAAGACTCAAAAAGTATCACTACCTGTGGCTGAAGTTTTCCTGTGTCCCACCTGGCCCATGGTCAGGACAAATCTCTCTCACTCACTAGTCCTGCAGCCACTTGGACCCAAGTAAACACACAGAGGCTTATATTAATTAAAACTGCTCGGCCATTAGCTCAGGCCTACCACTGACCACCACTGACTCGCTCTTACACTTAAATTAACCCATAATTCTTATCTATGTTTAGCCATGTGGCTTTGTACCTTTTCTCAGTCTTACATTCACATCTTACTTCCTCTGTGTCTGGCTGGCAACTCCTGACTCAGCCTTCCTCTTTCCAGAATTGTCCTCTCTGCTTATCCTTCCTATACTATACTTCCTGCCTGACTACTGGCCAATCAGCGTTTTATTTATCAACCAAATTAGAGCAACACACATTCACAGCATACAGAAAGACATCCCCAGCAACTACCCATAAGGGAAAAACCCAATAACCAAATCCCAGACTGGCTCAGAGCAGGCTTGTTTGACTCCTAAACCAGATACATTATCTATGAAACTTCCAAAAAATCACAGTGAAAAACTGAAGAAGCAAACTTTAGCTGTTTCTTGGCATCTCATAGAACTCCTTTTGAAGTCTATTTTTAAATGAGCTGTTGGTATCTTTTTGACCAATTTATTGCTTCAGAATATTCTAGAAGACACAAACGGAACACAACCATGATGGTAACATCTCCCTCTTCCTCTCTCTTCTCAAGTCCTGGTTTGTGATAAGTAGGTACAGCTAATATAATAGATGGGTTGAAATCTTGTTTTAAAAATAAGGATAAAAATGATCCATGAGAAAGGCTGGGAAGAAGGCTAAGTGAGTAAAGAACCTGCCACCTGTGCACGAGGACCCAAGTGTGTATCCACAGCATCCATGCAAAAGCTGGGAGTGGTGACACATGCACTATAAACCAATTCCTGTGAGCAGAGAAACAGCCTGAACCCTGGAGCTCATTGGTCAGCCAGCTTAGCCAATTAGTGAAGGAACTGCCTCAAGGAAAAACAAACAAACAAAAAGGAAGATACCTGATGTTAACCTCTGGCCTCCAAATGTATGTTCACACACAGACAGAAAATGGATACCCATATACACTGGACACACGCATATGAGAAACAATTATCTCTGAGACAGCCATTTGTTTACATGTGGGTATGTGTAGTTGTGCACATGCATCCTTGAGAGTGTCACCTTGCATACAAGCATGTCCAAGTGACTAGGGGAGGGCAGGGGAGGAGTATTTCTCTTTTGCTGTGGAAACCCATCCTCCCTTCTGGCTCCTACCAATGGACAGTGATGGCAGCAAATGATTCCATCATTGATAACTAAACTTTTGTGAAGGACTTGAAATTTTAATTTCCTTGTGGGAAGCTGGGGAGAGCTAAGCTTATTTAGGGCCAAGAACTCATGAACTTTCCCAGAAAAGGAAAAACAAAACAAAGCAAAAGAAAACCAGACACATCCACTGGCCTCTGTGTTTTCTTGGAAAATAAAAAAGCTGGGCTTCATTCTGAGTGCCCCTACACGGAGCTCCAGAGTTCTTCTTTCTACTCTTAGTCCAGCCGGCATGGGTGGCCAGATGGGGGCAATCCTGAGAAGCCACTGAACTCAGCCCAGGGCGTCCGTGCCTTCTCATTTCTTTTCCTTTTCTTTAAATGAGTCTAATTCTCTCTTTTTTCTCTTTCTGTTCAAGTCGCTTGTGCACTTTAGACCTTATGCTGCTTGATGAGCGCTCACCACCACAGGTCAGGGCTATTTTAAAAGCACTTACGTTGTTTGATCCCATCAAATATTCCCATTTTGAAGACAAGAAACTGAGGTTGAGAGGAGGTGTAACTTGTCTCGGCTCACACAACCAGGAAGTGTCGAGGCTAGAGTTGCAGCCTAAGCCTTCCAGCTGACTTCAGTCACACCCTGGATGACCGGCACATTCGTTAGTCTCCTAAGTCTGGAATGCCCCTCTCGGCGTCTTGAACGCAAATGGAAGATACACCTTCTGCTTACCTTAAGTGTAGGGGGAAAAAAAGATAGAGAGAAGAAAAGGGCATGGTCTGCCTGCATTCTGCTTGTTTGTCTGTCTGTTGTGTTCTGAGACAAGTCCCCACTATGTATCCCAGGCTGACCTAGAACCCAGTATGTAGCTCAGGATGGCTTTAAACTTGTAGCAATTCTCCTGCTCTGGCATCCTGAGGGCTAAAATTATCCATTTAATTTTAAGAGGCAAATCCTCAAACAGTATCTGATTAGCCACAGTCTACATCTTGAGTAGGGGATCTACACAGAGACTAAGAAATGAAAGAGATGCTATTAGATGGGGATGTGGTGGGAACAAGGCAGGAGAAAAGAAACTATATTCTAGCATACCCTTGAGGAAGAAAGAGGTCTTGGGGAATTTAATGAATTTAAAATTGAATTTTGATATAAACTTGGAGCCAAGGAATGAACAGCTAGGTGTTTTCAAAGTATCCCACTCTTAGGATTCATGCACTTGCTCAATCATGGATATTCATGCATCACATAATCCCTTCTGTCTTCAAGGAGAGTATTGGACCATTCATTGTCCCAAGACCTCCTATGAATGGCTAATATGGAGGAGCCAGATGTTTGCAGGCACTCACATTTTAAGCTCCACTGCACCCCATCACCAGCCAGGCACAATAGTAAGTACTAGGAACAAGGCCATGGATGCGCTGGATACAGTCCCTAGGTACATGAACTCCGTACTGCCCATATTTAATCTCCCAGCCCAGAGAGCAAGCGACACATGGGAACAGCACACTGTGGGGAGGCATTCAGCAGAGTGTGGGAGTCTGAATATGAAACAACCCCCATAGACTCTTGAGTTTGAACACTTGTTCCCAGTTGCTGATCCTGTTCGGGAAGGTTATGGAACCTCTACAAGATAAAGCTTTGCTGGAGGAAGTACTTCACTCGGGGCCAGCCTTGAGGTTTTATAATATGGACCTGCTTCCTGTTCTCACTCTGATTCCTGGCTGCTAGGTCAACCTCTTGGCCTGTTGCTATGCCTTCCCTGCCATGATGGACTCCATCCCCTCTGGAGCGGGAAGCCACATTAAACCTTTCTCCTCCACACTGCATTTTGTTGGGTAGCTCATCACAGCAACAAAGAAGAAATGAATACGCAGAGGGACACAGTTTGGGATGTGGTGAGTCTTTTCATTTGCTGCTCCCAAATCCATCTGTTTTGAGCCTACTTGGGACCCCAGATAGGAGAACATTGATAGATCTGAAACAGGATCTCCTAACCTCTGGCTTCTGGTTAGATTAAGCTCCTTGGGACACTAACAGAGAAGTGGAGAAAAGCAGAATGCTTTGAAGGTATGTGTCTGCTCAGTTCCTTTTGTAAGAGGAGGCTGCCTCCCTCCACTGAAGGCTATAACTCCCTACCAGGTATCTTCTCTTATGATCCCTACAGTTACCAGCAGTTCTTCCCAAATCTACTAACTGATCTCTTCTTATCTACTTAAGCCGAGTGAAGGTAAAACTTCTAGCAACTTCCAGCTCAAGTGGTACACTAACTTCCCTTGTTTGATTACCTTGACTCTGCCTACACCTTGGAAAGGTCCCCTTCATCTGCTCTGAGTGAACTATGGTCTCTACAAGTGGGAATTGAGCAAGGTTTCCCAAAGAAAATAAATCTGATGCTTACAATTTTAAGCAGCAACACCAGATAATGATGTGTTAGATGAGCTGCCATACAGTCCCAAAAGGAGCTACCAGGGTGATCCTGCAAGAGAACCTTCATCCTTAGCTTCACTGATCCAGTATTCAAATGACACTTTAAAGTTAGAGCATTTGCAAAGAAAGGACCCTAATGTTGTTAAGGTGATCCATGCGCCCATTCGAGTATTGTGGGGTATCTACCCAGCCTCCACAGCCACTTCCCTGAGTTACACTTGTACTGGGCAATCTTGCCCCCAGTGAGAGCTGGTGAAGCATAGGTAGGAAGATACTTGGTCTACACTGGCCCACTGAGTTCCTTTCTTGTTGGAGAGTAACATTCAGGAAGGCTAGTTCTTGGCTAGCAGCTTATGAGAAAACATAGAGG
The DNA here is from genome assembly GCF_949786415.1 of Peromyscus eremicus. Classification (NCBI taxonomy): domain Eukaryota; kingdom Metazoa; phylum Chordata; class Mammalia; order Rodentia; family Cricetidae; genus Peromyscus; species Peromyscus eremicus. The sequence continues at coordinate 27,789,462 of NC_081423.1, forward strand.
CCAGAGTATCAAGATGTCCCCACAGTCACAGCATGCAAATGTGCTGTGGCTCATTGAATATCTGTGGTACCCTCCTATTTCTATGTTTTAGTCAGTGTCCTCTGGCAGTTAAATGACAGTATTTCTAGTCGGTACAATCAGGTTGTAGGTAGGGCTGAGTAAGTATCCATATGTCATACAGATGTCTGCCAAAGTATCGAACACCAGAGGGCTGGGATGTAGCTCAATTGGTAGCGTTAGTTCCTGCATGAACAAAGCCTGAAATTGATTCCCAGCATTGCATTAAACAGACATAGTGATGCATGCCTGTAATCCTAGCACTTGGGAGGCAGGGGCAAGAGGAAGAGACGTGTAAAATCATCCTTAGCTACATAGCAAGTTTGCAGCTAACCTGGGCTATATGAGATCTTGTCTCAAAACAGAAAGAGAAGGAGAGAAAGAGATTGGAAAGGAAAAGGAGACCAAGAGAAAAGAGAAGAAAAGAAAGGCAGGCAGAGAGAGAGGGAGGGAGAGACAGAGACAGAGAGAGAGAGAGAGAGAGAGAGAGAGAGAGAGAGAGAGAGAGAGAGAGAGAAGCGAACAAAAGCAAGGAAAGTCATTTGAGAGAGTGTAGGGTAGACAGTGAGGCATAGTTGAGGTACTTCAGCAACCTAAACTGGAAGAAGTAGTGAGAGGCCGTGTAATTTGGATCTGAAATGTCCCCACCAGAGCCTGTGTGTTGAAGGCTTCTCCAGTTCACCAGTGTTCCGAGGTGGGACCTTTGGGAGTTGATTCCAAGTTGACTGGATCATGAGGGCCCTGACATTATCAATGAATTAACCCGTTATGGAGTCACAACTTAATAGGCTTGAGGCAGTAGGTCACAGGGAACATGCCCTGGAGGAGCATATTTTGTTTCCAACACTTTCCCCTCTCCCCTCTTTTAAAAATATTTTGTTTTTTTATTTTTAATTAGGTGTGTGTGCATGTGAGTGCAGTGCCCATGGAGTCCAGAAGAGAGCGTCAAAGCTCCCTGGAGCTGGAGTACTGGAAGCTGTGAATAGCCCAGCGTGGGTGCTGGGCACACAACTTGGGTCCTCTTCGAGAGCAGCCCACGTTTTTAACCACTGAGCCATGTCTCTAGCTTTACCTTCCTGGCTACTATGAAGTGAAAAGCTAAGCCTTTCCTCATCCTCCCTGTCAAAATGTTTTTCTTTACCTTGGGCCCAGAAGTAACAGAGCCAAGCAACCATGGCCTGAAAACACTGAAACCGTAAGTCAAAATAGTTCTTTCCCCTTTCAAGTTGTTTATTGGAAAAACAGAGAACTGCCTGACACAGAGCTCTTTCCTCCAGGGTCCTGGTGTGTCCCACTATGGTGTTGCTCTGGCTACTCCCTGGACTCTCCATTGTGATCTTATAGAAGAGTCTTCTGATTGGCTTAGTCTCAGTTATCTAAGGGATTAGCACTTCTAAAGTACTCAGCAGTGTGCTTTTTAATTTCAGTATTTCCTTCCTCCTGTGGGCCACTCCCCATTTTTGTCCAACCTGGCAGTTTACATGCATTCTCTGAAGGAAGAGAGGCCGGGAAAGGAGGCAGAGAGGAAGAAGAAGGAAGTTGATGATTCACTTTGAGCTTTGAATATTTAGGCATAGATAAATAAAGATCTGTAAGGGTGCAGCTTTCCAGTCCCAGAATAGAACAGGAGCCTTAGGCTGGGGAGTAATAGGAGGAAGATGGAGATCAATAAGACATAATTGGAAAACTCAAGGACAGGGTGGCAGAGCGTGCGGAGGCAGCTCAGCCTTTGACTGCATCATCACTGTCCTTTGGTACTTACTATTCAGGAGTTTTGCAGAGAACGGCAGATATACCAGTGCCCACGTGACTGTGCATCGCACATTGCCTAAGCAGAGTCCCTGGTGACTCGCCCTCTGAGGGGGTCAGAACCTCGCCAATGACTGCAGAAGAGACGAGTTAGGCCCCAGGACTGCACTCAGTCCACCCAGAGGGCTATAGGCCCACGGACTACCCAGTGACCACCTGAGCCAGCACTGCATGGAGTACTGGCAGACAAATACAATCAAGTGAGGCAGTCACTTAGAGGATTTGTAGCTCAGCAAGAAATTAGTAAAGAAAAAAAAAAAAATCATTCGATCCCTGTGGGCAAATTGAGATGATGTGGGTTGGATGATGGTTCATCTGGGAAGACCGGGGGCCACCTGGACCACCTCTGCAGGAAGCACAAGTCTTCTAAGACCATGGCCCCTGTCCTCAGCTCTGTCCTCCCTCCTATGCAGGTGGTCGCTGATTAAGGCCAGGAATGTTTTAGTTTCATTTCTGTGGCCATGATAAAGGACCCTGACCCAAGCAATGTATGGAAGGAAGAGTTTACTTCACTTGCAACCCCAGGTTATAGTTCAGTGTTTCAGGGAAGTTGAGATAAAAACTGGAGGCAGCGACCCACATCACATTCACAGCCTGGAGTAGAGAGACACAGATGCCTATGACTCAACTCACTTTCACTGCTCCTTCATAGTCAGGGCTGAAGACTAAGACATGGGGCCACCCACCTTCAAGCTGGGTCTTCCCACATCAATGAAAGCAATCAATGCAATGCCCCCTACCCCAGACATGGCCACAGGTCAACCTCATCTAGACAACCCCTCTTTGAGACTCTCTTCCCACATGATTCTAGGTTGCATCAAATTGACAATTAAAACTAACCATCACAAGGCCATTTGCATGCTCAGCAGAAAAGTTCAGGATCCATGACAGCATTGCCACAAGCTAAGAAAGCCTGAGCACATGGCCCAAGGCCCCATGGTTGCTTTCTCAGCCTTTTCCCTGGCATCTGTAACCCCTCTTTCCTCCCAGACACGCAAACCAGAGGCTGGTATTTCTGTACGTTTTTATTATGGTAAGTACCAGGCAAGCACTCAAACTAACCTAGGGGGAAAGGAAAGATATATTGCAAGGATCCAGGGTGTCTCTGGGGACACAGCAGACCATCTTGTCTCTTCACCAGGCAGGTATAATCGTGAGCCAAAGGGAACAAGGCAGACAGCTCCTGCAGACTGGCTTCTTAAGTCTCCAACTGTGCCAATCATAGATGGGAAGGAATGCAGCTGGATGCTAGCACATGTGGTAAAAAACACTCGGGGTTTTCACTGCCAACTCAGAATGAGTCAACACGGTGAGGTGACTGCCAAAAAAGCCAACATAATCTTGAGCTGTGCTCATAAAAGAGAAGTGACGGTACAGCATGTAGCACTGAGTACCACCCACCAAGGAACAGAGAATAGACAGGGGGCCCAGGAGGACAAGAAACCACGCCCTACCATAAGCACTGGGTACATGTCAGGTGTTGCTGTCTGTTCTACTTTTGAGGAATCGGTGAGAATTTCCTGGACTTTGGTTGTAGTCTGGGGTCAGACTGTTTGAACTGAAACCCCAACTTCGGTAAACCCTGGGGCTTTGCCATACACTAAACTGTTCTTCTTTGCAGTCACCATAACCATCTGAAGCCATACCATACTTCTCCATAACATACAGATGAAACAATTGAGGGACTGAGATCCTTGCCAAGGGCCACACTGCCGTCAGGTTGAAGACAAGGGATTTGAACACAAGGAGAGTATACTTTTGTTTATTCCCCTAACTAGTACTGTGTGAAGCTGAGTCCTTTTTTCTTACCGTGCCTCATTTAAAATTGCTGCTGTAGAATGAGTGCCGTATTTAAATGACTCAACCCAACAGGGCAGTTGACATATGAACGACACGGCTGTTATGACAGCATGCATGAGACCTGTGCAAGCTACAGCCAGATATAGCTCCGGCATGGAGAGGAGAATGAGTATGAAACCCCACCCTTAGTTGAGGAGCCCTGGGTAATTGACAGTGCCTAGGAGATGGAGCATCAGTTTTCTTTAAGGGTATGGCCTCTGGTTGGTCAAACATCTCTGGTAGATGGCCACACATCCAAGAGTATAAGGGCAGCACAAATTGGACTTGATGTGTTTTCTTTAAAAAAAAAAAAAAGAGGACAAAGTTGGGTGGGTAGGGAAGTGGAGTGTAGATCCAGGAGGAGTGAAGGAGGGTAAATATGATCAAAACACATTATACAAAATTCTCAAGGAACTAATAAAAAATTGATGTATAGACTTAAGCCCAAAACATTGCTTTGCTCACAGATCTGAAATCTTGGCAGGACATGTTTAGAGTCATCTGAGGTGGCTTAAAGCTGGGGCTGGGGCTAAGCCTGGGGTCGGAGCCCATACTCTTCAGTTGCTGCCTGGGAAGGGAAGATGCAAAGAGCTAGGACAGCTGGGCGGTGGTGGCGCACGCCTTTAATCCCAGCACTTGGGAAGCAGAGCCAGGCGGATAGAGTTCGAGGCCAGCCTGGGCTACAGAGCGAGATCCAGGACTGGCACCAAAACTACACAGAGAAACCCTATCTCAAACCCGCCCCCCCCCCAAAAAAAAAAGAGCTAGGACAAAAACAGCTGGGTCTCTTTGGATTTCAATCTTTGTGCGATCTCCTCATGAGCTCTCTCTAACATGATGGCTACGGAGCAAACAGACTTCTCACATCTCATCTCCTGGCTCCCTGAGGACATGTCCACAGAGTGAGAAGATTTTCCGATCACTTAGCCTCAGAAGTCATGTCATGTTATGTTTGCTGATACAGTTGCAAAGATGTTCCTCAGTTCAGGAGTTGGGGACCTAAATTCAGCATTTATTGAAGGAATGAACCACACAATACAAAGGGGACAGGGCAGGGTGGGACAGATGCTGATGCACTCATTTTGGGTTAGACCGTCTGCAACAAACTTTCCCAACACTCCAAGAATGGGGCTAAGTGCCTTACAGTCATTATACATCATCCTCACCAAACTCACCCCAAATTCTGTTCTAGAAGATGCTGCAGTCTCATCCTAAGAAGGGAATAGAATGATGAATATGCAGTTTCCTCTCATCTTGTCACCTGTGAGAAGAGGACCTAGAACGAGCCCCAGGGGTGTTTCACCATGAAGCCACCTCTATGAGCCAACACATTTGATGGCGACCATAGAGGCAGCTGCAGGACATGGGGATGGATTGTGGGAGTACTGACATCTGCCTGTGGGTCATCACCTTGGCCTTGCTTCTTAGAAACTGTCCAGCCTCAGGCAAAGCTTTATTTCTTGGTGCCTTGATGTCTCTGGGGTAACCCGGGTGCCTGCCTGAAGAGATGAATCAAGACAAGGCAGGTGAGGTGCTTTGTATGTTGTCTGGAAGCTAGCGAGGATTCTATAAATGTCAGCTGCTGTTTCTTATAAAAAGCAGCCCAAGAAAGGCATTTTCAAAAGACAAAACTGTAACCACACCAAAAGTACAAGCCACACACCTTCAAGCCCAGTTAATGCTTTCTATCTATTGATGTTGTTATGCACATCTGTGTCGGGACACTGTGGCAGAACACTGGGGGCTCGCACTGGAAAAAACACACCCTTTTTCTCTCTCCCTCAGATAAACAAGCAGGTGGTGGTTCTGCCTCCAAGAGTTCCACTGTCCTTCCCTGGAGGGGGCCTCAGGTGACTCAGCTAAGAGGGCATGCAGTGACTCATCGAGCACCAAGGACTGATTAAACGCCTTCAGATCTTGGGAAGGGAATAAACACCCAAGATACCCAAAGTTCTCTGCCGTTCCCAGACCCCAGAGGCTCCTCAGACAGGAGACCATCGACTAGATAATTAACAGAGCCTCCATGCGAGCGGAGGTGTTAGTCATCTCCAGTCAGTATGAAACACTGTCAGTTCCCTAATGAAGATGGAGCTCTGTGCCTAGTCCCCTTCCTCATCCATCCCAAGGCTCTCCAAATCATCCAGAGCAAACAAGTTCCCACTAACGTCCCCAATGCAGATTGCGTCCAAGAGGTGGCAACCTGGCTATGATGCCCCGTGGACCCATCAAACTTAGCATAGAGGCCCACCATGGACTTGTCTTCCTGTATCACATCACGATTCTCCATGAAGTTTTCCAGGGAGCACCCACAGGCTCACTAGGACCCTATCCTGCCCTGCACCAGCAGGTGGTCCATCGGAACCAGAATAGACACTCAGTGTACATACACTGACAAAATAGAGAATGAATGAATGAATGAATAAATGAGTGAATGAATATGCATATTCTCTCTACAGAAAGCCAACCTCAGCACCTGGTCTACTCCAAGTCCTGCAAAGCTCTTCAGAGCCAAGACAATTTTACTCATACATGTAGAGCCAACCATGACTCCAATGGTTCTAAAACTATTGGAGGAAGGTCTCAGGGGTCAAGAGGCAGAAGCCAAGAACTGGGTACACCCACAGCCATTCAGTAATTGTTTCTGTGGGGCAGGTAGGGAGAAGCAGAGTCCTGGAGAGTCAGCTAGCAGAAGGGTGCCAGGCAGCTGGCAGCTTGAGGTATGTTCTCCTGGCTGGCTCCACCAGGCACCAGCCCATGAAAACCTTTCAGACTTCTGGAGCCTCTCCTATGACATGAATGAGTGTCATATGGGGCTGGGGAGGGAGGCAGGATGGGAAGTACAGAATCAGAGAAGGGAACAGATCATGGTGAGCAGTGCAGGCTGGGATAGAATCCTCTGTCACCCCTCATTTGTCACTTGATAGATTCCAAACTCATCTGACACTTTGTTATTGTTTGATGAGAGAGATTATGAAATATTAAAAAAAATACAAGGGAGCAACCTGATCCCTAGGAGGAGGGGAAAGAAACTCGGGTGTGGTGCAACGGCACAATCTTTTGTCAACATCTTAAACCTGGGAAGTTATTCCAGCTGTCTGTGGTAGCTCACGTCTCCAAACAGGAGGCTGGAGCAGGATCACTGCTGCGTGTCTAAGGCCAGCCTGGGCTAGAGTGTAGTGCAGCTTCTAAAGAAAAGAGCTGAGAAGAGAGGAGAGGAGGGGAGGGGAGAGGAGGGGAGAGGAGAGGAGAGGAGAAGAGAGGAGAGGAGAGGAGAGGAGAGGAGAGGAGAGGAGAGGAGAGGAGAGGAGAGGAGAGGAGAGGAGAGGAGAGGAAAGAAAAAAAGGAAACTGTTATGTGTAGCTAGAGTTTTCCCTTCTGGCCCACAGTCAGGACAAATCTCTCTCACCTGCCAGTCCCACAGCCACTCAGACCCGACCAAGTAAACACAGAGACTTATATTGGTTACAAACTATATAGCCGTGGCAGGCTTCTTGCTAACTGTTCTTACAGCTTAAATTAATCCATTTCCATTAATCTATACCTTGCCACATGGCTCGTGGCTTACCGGCATCTTCACATGCTGTTTGTCATGGTGGCGGCTGGCAGTGTCTCTCTGACTCAGCCTTCCACTTCCCAGCTTTATTCTCCTCCTTGTCCCACCTATACTTCCTGCCTAGCCAATAGCCAATCAGTGTTTTATTTATTGACCAATAAGCAACACATTTGCCATACAGATGATCCCACAGCACTTCCCCCCCCTTTTTTTTTTCAAAAAGGAAGGTTTTAACCTTAACAAAGTAAAATTACATGTATTTTGGGAATTTGGGCGTAGCTTCTCTTACTACTTCCTGCTGGAGGGGGGGCGCTGTATCTTATGGGGACACAAAGAAAAATTTAGGATTATGGAATAGTTCATGAGGCTGTATTGTCTGAGCCAGTTGCCTTCAAACCATTCTGGATGTTGGATCATCTGGGCCATGGTGTCATCGGAGACCTTTCAGGGGGTCTTGGCTGGTCAAACCTGATGTATCTTAATCTGGAACAAATCCATAGCCTTTGGCTTTCTGTGGGAAAAAAAGCAGAGTCTCCTTTCCAAAGCAACATATCCTTATATTCAAATTTTGAAGTCAAGATACTTTTAAAATATACATTTTGGCATAACTCAACAGCTTTTACAATCAAATGTTTTTCTGCAGTCAAAAATCCCAAAGACAACACAATGCAGATTCTCTGTGTAATATTCAGCTTTATGTGGCTTATTTTTTATATTAATTTTACTGTCTCTTTAAAGACTTTATTTTTTAAAACTATGTATTTGTTTCTATAACTGTATATATCACCTTTTTGTCTCTTTCAAGCCTACGTATATTTTACACACATTGTAAACTATTACATCTGAATCTGTCTTATTGTGAATCTATTGTTTTAAACTGCAGCAGCTGTGGCTGCTGGCTCCGCCCACCTCAGCTTCCCAACATGGCCATGCTACGTTTACCGCCAGCTCTAGGAGCTATCATGGGTCTCTATGCTTTTATCCAAGCAGCGTGTAGCCCAGAAACCCCTTTTTTTGTTTTGTACTAGCAAAGTCTAAATCCACCACGCAGCTTAATGTGCCACTTGCAGAGGTCTCATTCCCGCCATACTGCAGGTCGAGCGCGCATGCTAGGAACCCGCCAGTAGCTCAAACCGGCAGCTGCCACTCATTTGAGAGAGACAATTAGGAAGCTGTTTTTAGCTCCGTTTTAGAATCTTTTCTCAGGTTTTAGGTGGAAACTCTTGCCAACACGTTGGGCGCCATTTGTAGCTAGAGTTTTCTTGCCTGGCCCACGGTCAGGACAAATCTCTCTCACCTGCCAGTCCCACAGCTGCTCAGACCTGACCAAGTAAACGCAGAGACTTATATTGGTTACAAACTGTATGGCCGTGGCAGGCTTCTTGCTAACTGTTCTTACAGCTTAAATTAATCCATTTCCATTAATCTATACCTTGCCACATGGCTCGTGGCTTACCAGTATCTTCACATGCTGTTTGTCATCATGGCAGTGTCTCTCTGACTCAGCCTTCCACTTCCCAGCTTTATTCTCCTCCTTGTCCCGCCTATACTTCCTGCCTAGCCAATGGCCAATCAGTGTTTTATTTATTGACCAATCAGCAACACATTTGCCATACAGACCATCCCACAGCAGTTATGCAGCCCCAGTTCTCCACACCTCCACCATCTGAGCCTTGGATGTGAATGAGCAGCTGCCTGGCCTACATCCTCCCAGGGGCTAATGGTAGTTTTCTTTATTTGGTGACCTCTACCCCGCAGAAGCTCTGGAGTCCCGTGGGTGGCATTTCCTGTCCTAACCCTGCCTCTAAGCAACTGCCCTGGACCGAGACTGCCACTCTCCCTGTGTATCAGTTCCCTTCTCCAAATGCAGTTCAGGACAGGCAGCTCCTCTCTTTTCATGTCCCTCACACTCCATGCTTGCCCTATTCGCCTTTGCTCAGGTGGTTCCTCCCATGCTTTCTCCTTCCTCCTCTCCCTCCAGAACCCTAAGCAGTCTTCAGAGCTCTTCCCACAGGACACCACAGGTCCAGGTGGTCCTAGGTCTCTATCACAAGTGCCTTCCTCTTCCTTTCAGCCTCCTGGATGGACACATAGCTTTTCCACAGAGGCTACCCTGAGAGAAAGACAAACACATACTTTATGATTGTGTGTTTGATGGCTAGCCCCTTCTCCATAGCAAACATGGGAATCACAGCTGGCTTTGGCTTCAGGTTTGCCACACAATAGCTGTGTGACCTAGACAGAACCGTTGAAATTCTCTGACCCTGACTGTCCCCACCTGAGAAGTGACATGATCAAACACTTCAGAGGCTCAGTGGTGAGAGTTAAAGAGGAAAACGCACACGAACCCCTTAGCACGATGCCTAGCTCACCCTAGGTGTGCAGTAGTTACGCTAATTGGCACTGCCATTAGCTCTAATAGTTTTGTGTCTCGAGAGGCTGGCACTTGAGGTTCATTCCTCTCCAGTTCAAGGAGCTTCTAAGATACAAATCTTGGGGTTGGTGATGGCCCCAAAAAGATACAGCCCTCACAGGCTTGCACAGCTGCTCTCCAATGTCTCTGGACAGAAGAGAAATGCAGGAAGGAAGAACAAAAAGGTGTTTAGAGAGATCTAGCCTTGACTATGGCCACCAACAGAAGGGGCTGACTCATAGAAAATGTCCAGTTTACACTGGAGGTTCCTCTAAGGGTACCTAAGACTCTCAGGCATATCCTCCCAAGGAACCTCACGACAAATGTGAATGCCATCTTTCCTCTCCCTTTCCCAGTCAGCAACTGAGAAGTCAGGCGAATCCCAGGGCCGCAAAACCAGAAAAGACAGTCCAGGTTCAAACCCAGGCCAACCTCACCCAAAAGGATAGATGGGGAGAGAAGGGAAGTTGCTCAGTCGCTGAGAGAAGAGGCCCCCATGGTGGGGCAGGAAAAACAAGCCAGGAAAACGTCCTGTTTTATTTATGGAAAATTAATTCAGCATGCAGCTTCATTATATTGCCATTTCTCGAAACATTAAGTTCCATCAAGGCCGTGAATGTCTGGGAAGCTACAAAATGTCCTTTTTTGAAAACCTCCTGTTATCTGTAAACATCCAAATTTCAGGCTAGCCTAGATTTCCTTTTCCCTTTCCTTGACCTGTGGACTTTACATCTAAAAAGGTCCAGGGTGGGCCCACAGGCCAGTGTGTCCTGAGAATGTTTCCCAGCAGCCTGTGAGCCTGAGGAAAAGCAGCGCTCACTTTAATCACTCGGTGAATTAGCCCCCTCCCCTTTTTGGCTTTAAATACATGGCTACAGAAGAATTATAGTCTCCAACCCTAGAAATGGTGGAGCAGTGTCTTTCTCTTGTCGGACATCGCTCTCTAGTGGTCAAGCCTCTACATGCAAACTAGTGTAACCTAAGGAACCTGCAGGAACCCTTTCACACCCTCACTGGCTGACACACCCAGCCAGCCAGCCAGCTTTCTGCCCCCGCTCTATTTTTTTTTTAATCAATCACCACTTAAGGGCCTATTGTATGCCAAGTAACAAGGATCCAAGATGCTCCTCTGGTGGCTAGTGATTGGCTTGCTGATGCTTACCCTGAGAGTCTGAGGGAAATGGTTCGGATCTCAAGTCTCAGCTCTGTCCCTTAGAGCATCGAGACCTGGGAGAGATCAGGAGTGTCGGTTCTTCTCTGGACTTATTTTCTTACCCAGGAGTTGGTCATGTCAGCTTCCCCATCTCCAAAAGACATGCTCTTCCAAGTCTTCATTCCGTTTTCACCAGCAGCCCTGAGGAGCATCCTTGGGAGAAAGCAGAGTTCAGATCATGGGTCCAGAGGCCTTAGCTTTGAGTTCTGGTGCCAACAGTGACCCATTTTGTAACCTTGGGCAATCTGCTTAACTGTTGTTAGTGCCTTTCTCCCTGTCTGTGAGATGAGCACAATTCCTGACTTTCACACAATCACTCAAGTTCAGACTGTGATGTAAGTGGTATTCCCAGCAGAGCTCACAAACATAATCCACTGGAACCTTCCCTTACTGAGCCAGGAATCAGAAGCAGTTAGTAAGCTGCCTAGGGGATTCCAATGCACAGCAACCTCCAAGCACAAGTCTGCTGGGCTGGATTGCAGCTCCACAAACTGGGCTGTACTGAAAGGTATGATGGTGCATGAGAATCAGAAGTTCAAAGTCATCCTTGGCCATATAGTGAAACCTGCCTCAAAATACAAAGGAAGAAAAAATGAAGAGAAGGAAGATAAGCAGGGGGAGGAGTGGAGGAGGAAGAGGAGAGGAAGAGAATGAAGGGAGAGAGAAAAGGAAGGGGAGGAAGAGGTGAAGGGGGAAGAAGATGAAGAGAAAGAAGGAAAGGAAGTAAAAGAGGAGAAGGAGGTGGGGAGAAAGAAAGAGGAGGAGGAATAGAAGAGAAGGATAAGATTGGGGGGAAGAGGAGAGGGAGAGGGAGACAAGGAAGAAGGGAGGAGGAAAAGAAGGAGGAAGGGAGGAAAAAGGTGTGAGAGAAGGTGAGGAGGAAGAAAGAGGAGGAGAAGATTAGGAGGAAGAGGAAGAGGAGAGAGAGGGGAAGAAAAGGAGGAGGAGAGGAGGAAGAGAAAGCGGAGGGGCTGGGATCGTAGCTCAGTGGTAGAGTACTCCCCTCACAAACACAAGACCCTGAATTCAATCCCCAGGGATGTAGTGATGTAGCTTCCTATGCCCACTGGGTTCCAACACATCGGATGCAAGGTGGAACCCAATGTTTGGATTTTCATAATTCCAAGGGGATCCCAATATGCAGCCAGGCTTGACAGCCATACCAGTGCCTGACCTGTAGTAAGAGCTTGACTGACGTTCAAAGAAGTCCCTTCAGTAAAGCTATGTGGTGACCCAAGCCCTTGTCTTTCTTCTTCATTATGTCTTTATTCCAGAGCAACACCTCTCTCAGGTGCCTGGGCCCACAGACAGAACCGTTACCACACTCAAAAAGACAAAGATCTCTGGGTTCAGAGGCTGCAGTAATGCCTCGGGCCGATTGCCACATGGCACCACCCGCCCCCTAATTATGTAGCCGGTCCCAGGCATAGGGGCTGCAAACCACAGAGGGACTGTGGCTCAGAGCAAGTACTGTGTCTTCCTCCTGTTGAAAAATATCTAAAACACCTCCCATAATCTGTCTTGGAAAAGAAGTCATTCCATAGAAACTTCTAGATAAGTAACTGTCTGGTGGGACTATTTTAAGAGAGCTGAGACATATTTGAGGCAGTGGGGACTTCCCTGACTCACTATGTCCCTTCTGTCTATTTAATGTCTTATAGTAAGACTGTGTGAGACAATTTCAGATTGGAGCCAGCAGCCCCTGCTCTACCCAGTCCCCTCCCCTTGCTATACTGCAGCCTGCAGCCCCTCTGTGCCATAGCCTCAGCCAGCCAGCTGTTTCCAGCTGTGCAGGTGATGAGAATACCTAACAAGATTTTGAGCAGTGCACCTGCTCCCACTGGCTGGGGCTGCACCTACGGCTTCCGAGGCAAGGACTGTGGAGGGTGCAGGGAGAAACCCTTTTTACACCCCACAGCTACTCAGTCAACCCCTAGCTTCTCCTTAGCACTTAGGAACGAGAGCAGGAAAACCCATGGAAATCTTGTCAACCCACTCTGAGCGTGGAGGAGGGAGGACAGAGGGCTTTGAGCAGCCCCCTCCCATGAAACTAACGTCAATCATCCCCTTGACCCTGTGTTCTCTGTTCTCATGTATTTATACAGCCACCCTTTCCAGATGTGTGTTTCATCCTAATAGTCTTCCAGGGGGCAGAGGAGAGATTAGGCATTTATCTAAGAACCTTTCCCACTGGCTGAAATGGCCTTCACCATCCACAGGCAATGAAGAGCATAAGAGCTACCAAATGGGACGTCTGAGAGGCCCACAGAGAGACAGCCCAAGTGCAGCAATAACATGTGCTCTGCTTGACCAGAAAATAGTTTTGCTGCTGTTTGCCTGGCTGGTTTTGGGGGTTTCTGCAAATGGTAGGGTTCTGGACTTTTTTTTGTAAAGCTGCATGGCAGGGATGGAAGACACATCTCCACACAGCAACAGCTGTGGTTGCTGCTGCCCTGAACCTAGCACCCTCTGAGCTACTCTGTTCTTATATTCCTGCCCTGTCCTGAAAGCTAGGAGGATACACACGTTTTTCTCCCACACCCATCGCCAGGCTCTGCTCCATCTTAGGGGCCAGGGACTCCAATCCCAGTGGCTGAGCCAGGCCAAGTAGCAGAATTGCCCAATGGAAAAACCCAACACTGATGCTTCCCTCAACACCCCCAAGGTTGCTGAGCAGGTTGCAGCCTCCGAAACTGGTCTATAGAGCTATAAATCTGACCAGCCAACCTGGGGGACACTGTATCATCATTCACTTGTGATGGCGTAGGAAAACATCGAGGGATTTTTTCCTTCCCTTCACCCCCCCCCCTTTCTTTCCCTTTGTTCGCCACACAGCTTCAAAGAATTTGGCCACCACAGAGATTTATCCAGGTGGCCTTCCCCAGCTCCAAAACCACTAACCTCCAACCCTGTACAGTCTGGTACATGGAAACCCACGGCTTTTACTCTCTCCTGTCTGTCCTCACCCACCCGCTTCCTTGAATATTTCTCACTCAGCCTCATTCCTTTGCATTTTCCTCTGGGGCCTCCATCCTGCAGCCATGCAAATCTATCCAAGCATCTCTGGCACTCACCTCATCCTTATTATTAATACGACTAAAAATAATTGATCATAAAGAAGACCTAGCCTTCAAAGGACTCTCATGCTACCAACCCAGGGCCTTAGAAGAACTGTCCATGTGAGGTACGTGATGTCACCAGAGGTTGGAGATTTGGCAGCTAGTTTGTGCCAGAGCCAAGTGGGGAACCTGCTTTTGAGTGCCTTTATTTATAGCTTATCTGAAAATTATTTCAAATAAAATAAGCCAGTGGAAAAAACAGGCCAGATTCTTCAAGTATGACTTTATTGCATTGTCAAGGGCAAGATTTATTTTCGCTCCTTAATATTGTAATTAAAATAAATGGAATAAGATCTGGTGTCATACATGCCTTTCCAACAACCTTTCGGAGGCTTTTGTGCTGCTCTACAGAAAGAGAGGCCATCTGTTCACTCATCTACTGCATGAGGGACCTGCTCGTTCAGTCAACCAGTGAGTCTGTGTTGTATGCAGGCCTTGGGCTTCACACAAGTTATGCTCTGGTGAGCAAAATTTGTCTCCCTGTCAGTGTTCACTGCCCTAGAGTTTTGTAGTGAAGTGAGATCCATGCCAGGAATGTTCAATCAGAAATACCACCCCTCTTCCCCCCGCAAATACTACAGGCTACCTACATGGCTTTTTATTGCCCACCAGACCCTGATGTTAAGAGCCTATCGCTGAAGACACCGAACATTTTGGTCACAGGGGTTGGAAAAATCAAGCTGGAACTGATCTGGAAGCATTTTGTTTTGAAAATGAGTGCAGAGGGCCTGGTGAGAAGGCATGGGCAGTGAAAGACACTTGCCACTGAGCCCCATCACCCCAGTTTGATCCCTGGGACCCGTATGGTAGAAGAAAAGAACTGACTCCTGCAACCTGCCCTCTGACATGGTGCCATGCCATGTGCATGCCCACACATATACAAAGAAATGTCCTAATGGTTGCATCTACAAACTACAAACCTTCCCCCTCCCCAACTAAGGCTCAGGAGACCTTGTGGAGAAGGAGGCAGAAAGGATCTAAAAGTCAGAGGATCAGGGAGATTGCTGTGAGACTGTGTTTCCTCGTAATGTCAGAAGCTCCACCCACAAAATCACACTAATATGACTGCCCAAACATAAGCTAAACAAGGATGACACCAATGGACCCGCCAAAGTAGATAGGAAAAGCCCATGAGGCCTCAACCCTCCACAAAGAACCAGGGGAGTGGGAGAGGTGCTCCTCCCCAGGGAAGAGACATCAACTGATTGTCCAGTGCCAAACAGCCTGGAAAAGACACATGGAAGTAACATTATACAGACTGAGGAAGCTGTATTTGGGGCTATATATGTATGTGCATATACATCTATTCATGCAAAAACAATTAGTGGAAAAAGAGGTCATGACTTTGGAGGAGGGATGGGGAGGGGTATATGGAAGAGTTTGGATGAAAGGAAGGGAAGGGAGAAATGTAGCAATTATATTATAATCTCAAAATTAATCAAACGCCAAAGAAATAGAAAAGAATGGGTTAACAGGCACTTGAGGGAGGGCTTCAATATAGTGAGCAGCAGATAAATGCCAGTATTCAAAATGAGTTGGAATTTGATTTTTGATGAGAGGTGTAGCTGGGTGGCAGTGTGTGTGAGTCTGCGGCCTGTTGCCCAAACCACAGAAACCAACGTACTGTTGGCTGGAGACTTGCTGAACCTTTATTCTCTGCTGGATATTATGTCACATGCTCAAACAAGAACGGAAAGAGGGTGCTGCTTTCCAGACTGCCTCAGCCCACCTAGAGAGGCAGACATGTTTGTATCTTTGTGAGCAATCACTAATAAGATGGTCAATAATATAGGGTTAATTGGTAATTGATGCTCATTTTGCTTTTTCCTGCAACACCTGTCTTTAGAGAAGTTCTTTGAAGTCTCAGGTTGGGTCTGTGCAAAGAACAACACAAATATGTCTCACAGTCTAGAGGGGAGGCTGTGGAGAAGCCTGTGTGATGACAGAGAAAATGGAGAGATTGCTTGCATCATACAGTCAGCTTGATGACAGGCAGCATCCAAAGACCGGGAGGTTTCAACAGTACTTCTTTGAACTTGATACCCTTCTAGAGCGTGGGTGTCCAAGTTCAGGATGCCAACATGGTGGGTTTCCAGGATTCTTTCTAGCCTATAGATGGCTACCTTCCAGTTCTCATGTGGCTTTTCTCCTCTCTCTGTCTCTGTCTCTCTCTGTGTGTCTCTCTCTGTCGCTGTCTCTCTGTGTGTGCGTGCACACGTGCGTGTGTGTGTGTGTGTGTGTGTGTGTGTGTATGTGTGTGTGTGTGTAGAAAAGGAAGGAGGAAGAGAGAACATGAATATTTCTACCCTTATGATCTCACTTAACCTCAACTCTCTGGAGGTTCTGTCCCTAAATTCAAACACATTAAGGGTTAGAACTTTAATGTACAAATTTGGGTCGGGGTGAGTCTATTCATAATTGGCACACACAGGAGAAGTACAAACAGCTTTAATTTGGTCAGCTATGGAAGCTTCTGGTGGGTTGGGGAAGAACATTTAAGCTCAGCCTTCAAATTAGGAAGAATGAAATTGTCACCTGCAGGGAAATGGGAGAACTGAGTTATCTTCAGTTACTGTAGTAGCCACACATGACCCACCTCTGTACCTGACCTAGCATCCTTTTGGGATGAGCTTTGGGATGTACTCTTAGGGACCATGAGCTTCCACCAAGCCAAATACCAAGAATATCATCACTTAGCTTCTAAAATCTGTATCAGAGATTCCCCACTTCACTGTAACCTGTCCAGTTGATGCTCCCATGTGACATAAGTGCCTCCCAGAGGTCACAGAGGCTTTATGCAGGAGAGAAGCTTGTTTAGCTCATGGTCCTGAAAGCTTGAGAAATCCAATGGCATGGTACCAGGCTCTGAGGAGTAGTGTGTGTCAGGGTAGGACAGTACACCTTCTCAGTACCATGACACTGTTGGCTAAATTTCAACATGAGTTTGGGAGGAGACAAGTCATATTTAAGACACAAGAACTAATTGATTTAATCCATTTGTGATCCTCTAACGGTGTGGCTCGGACTAGGCAATTTACAGTGAACAGAAATTTATCAACTCGCAGTTTGGGAAACTAAGAAGTCTAGAATTCTTACTGCATTATGCCGTGGCCAGGGCTTGAGAACAGGAAAGGTTTAAACATACTTATAAAACATTACAATCCCCCATGAGGGCAGAGTCTTCTCCTTATGAGCTGCTCTTCATGTCTTCATTACAACTGAGAAGACCCTGTTCCCAAATAGAGACACCTTCTATTTTCCAAGGACTAGAACATCAACAAATCAGGCCAGTGTGGGGATGAGGTGGCTCAGCTCTCGTAAGTTATTCTGAGGGGAGGACTAGACAATGCAGCGTGTGTAGAGCCTCTGGAACTCAATAATCCTCTTCCAGGCCCTCTCAGATCATCTCTGGTAGCATCAGGGGGTATCAGAGTCTTTGTTGACACCTCATAAATACAAACCGGGGTAAAGTGACAGCCCATTGCGTATGTTTCCAACTAAGAATACATGTAAGCCAACACCCCACAGGCTGGACTTTAGTCATTGGGAGACATGAAATGGGAGAAAAGAGGTATTTCTTCTCCTGTGGCTGCTACTCAGGGGACGGAAGTTCATAGTCCTCTCCAGAGATGCCCAGGGAAGGTGGGACAGTGAGTCAGGTGTGTCCAGTGCAGTAAAGTACTCTCTCCTTGTCGGCTCACACTCCCTCCCTGGCTTCCTCTATGTATTATCAAAGGATCCTCCAGACTGGATTTTCTAGAAAACCTGGACCAAGATGATCTACAAACAGCAGTTAGTTCTACTGCTTTCCAGACTCATCCCGAAGAAATTACCTTCTTCATGAAAGCTCTGGCGTGTTCCCCTCTCCCACCCCAGCCTTCTGCCATCCCAGAGCACCCAGCACTTCCA
This sequence comes from Peromyscus eremicus, assembly GCF_949786415.1. Classification (NCBI taxonomy): domain Eukaryota; kingdom Metazoa; phylum Chordata; class Mammalia; order Rodentia; family Cricetidae; genus Peromyscus; species Peromyscus eremicus. The sequence goes on from NC_081423.1 coordinate 27,807,374, forward strand.
TGTGTAGTACTGTGTAGTACTATTCACCACACCGTATCATACCTGCTAGATCCCTCATCATTTCCCCTGCCTGGTTATGGCCATTGTGAACCACACTCTTTTGCTATAGTTTGGATCTTGAATGTCCCCCAAAGACTCATGTGTGGAAGGTGCAGTGTCTAACCTGTGACAATCTTGAGGGATGGTGAAATTTTCAAGATTCAGAGCTAGTGGGAGGTCTTCTAGTCATTGGGGATATGGAAGGAGTTGTAAGGAGAATCAACACATGCTCTCTGCAGCGATGAATTGCCAGGCCACAGACCTAAAAGCAATTGGGCCAACCAACCATTGACTAAAACTTGACAAAGTGTGAGCCAAAAAATATCTTGTTCTCTCTATAAGTGGATTAGCTCAAGTACTTCACACAACAATGGAAAGCTGCCTAATACTGACATGCTCCTGGCTCCTGAAAGCCATATTCTTACTACTGTGTCCTCAGCGCCCCCACACTCATGTATCTGATGATTGAGTTTCTGTGACTCAAGCACCTTCCATCTTCTGGCACCTGGGTGAGATCGTCTGTAAAATATCTCCCACTCTCTCCCCCCTCACTGCTGAAAAAAATGCCCTTTGTGTCTGTTCAATGATACTGGAAATGTCTGTTCCAGAAGTCACAAACCACAGTGAAAGAGAAAATTTAAATGGGGGCTGATGAGCTACCTCAGTGGGTAAAGGTGCTTGCTGCCAAGTCTGATGACCTGAGTTCAAGCATTCCAACCTACATGGTGAAGGAAGAGAACCAATGGCCGCAGGTTGTCCTCTGACCTTCACTCGTGAAGCACAGTACATGTGTACCTCCCATACAATACAAAAATAAAATAAAAATAAGTACGTATTAACAACAACAATAAAAGATTTAAATGAGAATATCCATGAGAAGAAACAGGCCCTTAAATTCCCACTAAGGCACCAATGGCTGATATGGTGGTTGGCTTCTATTGGGTGCTGGGGAGTCATGGGGCAGTATAGGTGACCAGCCCAGGGTATTCGCTCCCGCACGGCACCAGCACTGTGTATACTTGACTAAGGTAGCTGCCACCATGGGAGAATATGAGAGGTGAAGAGAGTCCTCTGCTCCAAAATTCCTATTTCCCATTCCAAGATCTCGCCCACCTCAGATCCTTTAAATACAAAACAGTATGATAATCTTGGATGATAAATCTCAGTGTTGTCACCGGACTGTTGGAAAAATAAAATGAAATAGCATCCACTAAGCTGCTTCCTAGTGTGGGAGGTGAGGTACACACACAGGGTGTTTTCTTCGATGTTTTCGGGTGTGTGGTGAGGGCATCATTTTATGGGAACCTGGAGCTTTGGAAGAAAGAGGAAGTAAATGTCACTGAGGTGTCTCCCGCAAGGGCACGTCCCTTCTCTCTAGGAGACATTTCCAAACTGAGACTTCCTTTCTACCCCAGGAGCCATCCTTGATGGCTGTCATTTCTGCCACTGCTGATGAGCTGAGGTGACTCCAGACTCTAGCCAGACTTGAGGGGGGAGGAACACAAATGCTCCCTGCCCTCCAGGGGCGGTGTGTCACATTATAAAATCTGTTCTTAGCAAGAGCGGCTCGTGGGATGAGTGTTTGGAAAATGCTGTCTGCCACACTAGCTTTCTAATGAAGGAGAAAACAAACTTTCATTAAAAACCATTAACTCTGGCTAAAAATAAAATGTAAAATAGTGAATTATGACAAGCATTAATATCTCAAGAAAAGCATGTGCCTACCAAAGCTCCTGTGATCATTAATCTTGGTTGTTGGCTGAACTGGATTGAGAGAGGCCTGGGAGACCGGTAAAGCACACATCACTCTCTGCCTTTGAGGTGTTTACAGACACGATGAGAAAGCAAGGTGAGGGCCTTGACCTGATCAAACTCAGTTTGGGTCAGGTGATAGCTTTTAAATTCAAATAGACAGCCAGGAGATGGCAAAACTGTGCCATGTGAGGCCTGACGGGAGGAGGTAGCTTGCTATGGACCTGCTTTGGAAAAGATACAACTTGACCCTGGCTTCTGCCTGTGGCTCCTCTCTGCTTCCTGGTCATGAGGAGGGGAGCTGCTTTCTTCTTCCTCTGTGCTCTTTGCTGTGATGCTCTGCCTCCTTATAGCCCAGAGACAACAGAGCCAGATTGCCCAGGACTCAAATCCTCTGAAACCATGTTATTGGGGAAATTTGTCACAGTGATGGAACCAACCTCTCCTAGCAGATATGTAGTTTTAATTTTTATGACATATATTTATTTTATGATATATATCATATATATCCTCTAACCTCTTTCTCCACCACATAGGTCCTGGGGGGATGGGCGTCAAACTCAGGTCATAAGACTACAGGTATTCACAGCATCTATGTTCATAATACCAAAACCCAGAAACAACCTGGCTATTCATAAATAACAGAGAAGATAAATACATTGTGTAATAATCGAACAATGGAATACTACATAGAGATGAAAAAGACTAGACCACTCCCACGTGCAAACATGGATGGATGTCTTAGAGGCAATTTTGAAAAATAAAAAGATAGGATGAATACAAACTCTGCTGTTTCTTTTAAATAATGTTCAGTAAGAAATAATATTGAAGTGGTGATTATCAGGGATAGAGATGTAGGTGAATTGGTAGAGTACTTACTTCTCTAGCATGCATGGGTACCTGAGTTTGATCCTCAGCAATACAAAAACTGAGCATGGTGATTTGCCGCTATAATCCCAGAGTCCGTGAGATAGAAGTAAGAGGACTTAATTTTAGGGTCATTCTTCTCTATAGAGGGAGTTCAAGTTACATTAGTCTCTCCCTCCAAAAAAAAAAAAAAAAGAATTAATTAAGTAGAATTGTGATTCTTTTTGGTGAAGACCACTGGCTTGGAAGAACTGGGGAGGTATGATGTAGTGGGTAGCCATTCCAGCTTTGATCTGGAAGTTCCAACCCCCATTGAGACTTCGGCAACTGTCACGCCTACAAGGCGGGGCCAAGGGAGGCGCCTGGAGACCTGAGATCTGGATGGGCCAGCGCTCTCTCGGTTCCGGGACCTTGGACAGTGAAGGTGGGCCAAGCAGAGCTCCAGAGAACACCGCTGGACAGCGATACACCTTCCCCAGACCCCGCGACCTACCTATCCCTTAACTTGTAAGTTACGCCATTAAATAAATCTCCTTTTAACTACGTGGAGTGGCCTTAATAATTTCACCAATAGTATGATGGGTTGGGTTGGGTTTTTAGTCTTGAGCTCTGCAGTGGTTGTGTGGATTTACATTTGTAAAGCTCAAGTTTAGTAAAACTCATGTGAAAAACTGGATAAATTTTACCTCAAGCACAACCGAAAAAGATGAAAGTAAAACTGAGTTTGTCTACCTGCAATCGACGAGGGGTCTTGAAGAGCAGTCTGCTGAGCTCCGGGTGACGAAACCGCATCCACTCACCCCCACAAGGACTCTGGGGAGAACAAGTAAAACCGTCGCTAGACTAGACGATCTCTCACCCTCCCAACCCTGACAGGTTACCTAGCCCCAGAAACCACCTGCTAATGACAGCTATTTCAATTGTCTAAGTCCCCACTCCATAGCTGCCTCATGTCATTGACTCCTTCCCTGTCCCCCAGCACCCCAAAGCCATGCACTACCCAGAGGACCAAGGCTTCTTCTCACTCTCGTCAAGTGTCTCTGCCCACTCCTAAAGATGCCCGTGAGAGCTTAGCTTCAGGTAGTGAGCACTGGATTAGGAGCCCAACCACCTCTGCTCCAAACCCTGCTGCAGCTTGATGTTTCTTTTGCATACATCCAGGTCTGCTTATTACAGACCTTGTTAAATTGGAGGGAGGACTAAATGAGGGGATAAAGCACTCAGCACAGTACCCAGTACATCCTACACATGAAGTGTAGCTTTAATCTGATTGTTGTTATCTGTCTCCAGCTTGTTCTGTCACTATTAATTCATAGCTGAAAGTCAATCAGCCTCATAAAATTAACCATTACATAGGAGAATATTTACTCTACCTTGGTTGGACTTACCTGTCATAGCCTTTTCATTAGACTAAAATAGATCAAGTTTCCTGTCTGGGCACATAATCAAGCAAGAATAGAGTCAAATTTAGGTCTGGGGAATGACTCTCTCTCTCTCTCTCTCTCTCTCTCTCTCTCTCTCTCTCTCTCTCACACACACACACACACACACACACACACACAAACACACACACACTCAGAGAGAGAGAGACAGACAGACAGAGACAGAGAGAAAAAGAGAGACAGAGACACATAGAAATAGAGACAGAGACAGAAACAGACACAGATACAGGGAGAGAGAGAGAGAGAGAGAGAGAGAGAGAGAGAGAGAGAGAGAGAACAAAATTAATTCAAATGGCCTGGATGACTGGATGATATCTTGCTTAGGAAGCCATGTGACTGGATTGATGGGGAGAATACTTAATCCTACAGTAATGACTATCGGCTTGAGCAGATCTGGTGTGCTCTAGTGTGATGAAGAGTTTAAGAACAGATAGACCCGGGTCTGGATCTTGGCTCCATGCCTTTCAGCTGAGTGAGTTGGCATGGACTTCTCTGTGAGCTTGTCTGGAAATGAGCAAGTGTGGATGCATGTAATGAACTTCATAACTGCGGCCAAAAGGAAAGGAAAGCCAGCTTGGGGGCTTTCCAGTATCATGGGATGCTGATGGGGAGTAATTTGAGGAAGAGACCATGTACCTCATCCATGTTCCACTCAGATCTCTCTCTTGCCAGAACAGAACCCTTTGCCTAGGGACAGCCCCTCCTCAGACTAGGGGCTTTTTAAAGAAGCAAACAATACCCCCATGAAAATGCCAATTGTGTTGTGGTTTTGGTCTCTCTTCTGCTATCAGCTCTTAAATCATTGTGCCAAGCTCTACCCCCCGCCCCCACATAGGTCTGCGTTTCTCTTCTGTGTCTGTTCATAGGCCCACAGTAGAATTCAAGAAGGCTTGGTCCTCACCAGGCTCATTTTCCTGAGGCCCACTTCCTCCTCAGTCATCACTGTTATTCTCTCTCAACTCCATTCTGTCCCATAAGGGCAACTAAATGATGCCCTCAAGAGAAGGGCATCAGGGTACTGCCCTGGGCCTCATGATTACTAGAAGGGACAGATGGCTGGAACCGCTTCTCAGAGGGATCCAGAAGGAAGAAAGACTTGTCAGTCAACATGAGTCAGAATGGACTTGACTCACGAGGACCCTTCACCCCCAAGAAGTAAGCAGAACAGTTACGTACTCACCTCCTCATAATTTGCTGAGTTTGAAGGGGCTTCTTACAATGGACCCCTCTTTCTCCTGAAGTATTGACTTTTATGGCCTAGAGATTGTGCCTCTTCAAGCCTGAGAAGTTCTGCCCCTGTGAAAGAGGCATGTCCACACAGCCGAGGAAAATATAGCTCTCCAAAAAGACCATTTGGGCCCTAACAATCAATACCTGCAAAGGGACACCCCTAGAAGATCCAACTTCATTTACTAAGGAACCTTGCATTGCCAGCATCCCAACACCAAACCCCCATCCAAATGCACCAACATCTCTTTAATGACGCTTAGCACCATTTTGGTTCAGTTCCACTTATTTCTGGTTGTTGGTGGTAGCTCCTCCGCTTTTCTGTTCCTGTGGGTATCGGTCTCATGATTCTTTCTCAAACTTTAAACTAATTTTCCACTACACCATGTACTTTCATCATTCTTCTCTGCAATTCTCACTCTTAAAGGCTACTGTGAAATAAGGAAGCCCAAGGCACTACAGAGAGATCCATGAGCAGGTTTCCTGCAGCTAGCTTGGCTGAGGTCTCAATTCATGGTTTGCTTTAACTACTGGACACGTGAGTGACAAGCTTTCTGATCATTCCATCTACCAGCCACGGAGCCTCCACAGTCTTCACATTCCCCAGCTAAAGCCCTGGAACTCATAGGGCAGAAATAAGCCATTCTCACATATTTCTGGTTCCCCTAACCCACAGAATCTGTGAGCATCATTAACTGTTGAGACTCTATCTGTAAGGGAAGGTCAATGTTTCTGCTTTTCATCTCCATTGGTAAAAAACAAAATGAGTAAGTAGCCTTTGGTATCCAGATCTACAATGAAGACCCTGGACTGAGCAGAGCTCATTGAGCTAAATGGCTTCTGAGAGCAAAATGAGAAGGTATGAAAATATTGGAGAACAGAAAAGTCACATAAAGAGGAAAGTAAGTCTGCAGAGGAAAATCAACAGAGAAAGATGGTTCCTGTAGCAAGGTGGTTATAGGACTTGTGTGGAAACAGATCTCTAAATCCAGCTTAAACTGTTGTGGTTTTCAGGAGTCTCTCCTGAATCCTCACACCTTGGGTCAAGTTTACTTAGCCCATGCTCCTGGGAAGAAACGCCCAGAGCAGGAACCAAGCTCCATGCACACTACTCTGCACATGACTGATGGAGAGCAGTATGTGTCCTTCAGTGTAAGTCCAGAGTGCAAAGAAATGAAGTACTAGGAAACTTCAGACAGGTCCACGCTGGGGGGCCATCTCCCTTCTCCCCCTGTCTTTCCCGATCATGCACTTCTAAGAACGCTAATCGTTTAAGATTGCACACACACACACAGAGACAGAGAGAGAGAGAGACAGAGAGACAGAGAGACAGAGAGACAAAGAGAGACAGAGAGAGAGAGAGAGAGGCACGAGCACTCATACACACACACACACACACACACACACACACACACACACACACACACATGGGGGGGCACGAGCACTCACACACACGCACAAGCACAAAGCACCTCCAGCTAGTGTCCTCTCCCAGAGCTGGGGTTACAAGCATGTGTGAGCATGCCCAGCAGTTCTGCATGGACTGCCCTCAAGTCCTCATCTTTACATGGCAAGCACTTCACCCACAAAGGCATGCTCCCAGCCCCTGGCCTTGATCTCTCGGCACTCCTGCCTCTACAGTCTCAGTGCTAGGAGTTCTCAGGCTACAGGAATACACCACCACACCTAAACCTACTAATGCTCTTAACCTTCCCAAACCACTCTCTGGGTAGCAAGCTGGATGCTCCTTTAAAAACTAGACCGAGTTACCCAGAGGCCTCTATTCAACTCAACCATCTCTCTGTGTTGCCCTCCTCAGTATCTACTGACTCTCTTCTTCTTTCTGGATACCACATGGTCACATGGGTCTCCCCTCTCTCTGTTCCTCCAACACTGAGAACTCGGTGCCTCTCCACCTTCTCCCTTCTCACTGGTAGGTGCCTTCTCTGACTCCTCTGAGTGAGGTCTTCCTTCACTAGACTGGCCAAATGAGCCGTGTTTAGGGGCTGTCACTACCACTTGCTCTGTTATAGCCACCGCTCTTCATCTGAATTTCTTTGTTTCTGTGTACATGTCTCCCATCCACCAACGCACAGCCTACTAGAGTGGGAGCTCCCCGTGATCGGAGGAAGCCTGCCTCATTCACCATTTGTGCTTAGTTGTGGGCCCTAGACAAATGGTGAATTGGGAACCAGTCAACAAATGACTATCTGCGCCATGCCATGTTCGGGGCCCTCACACTCCAGCTTCTTCTTGTCATTCATGATTCTGGCTGGTGGTAGAGAAAGGAAGCAGAGAAGTGGAAGAGACTGTATCTAGGTCTTGGCACTTGGCTAGGCCACTATCACCCTCATTAACATGCTATTTCACAACAGTATGGTATGCCAGGGTAAGGCTTAACTCCATCCCACGGGAGCTCTTCTTGCAACATCTGGTCGCGTGGCAGACAGGAAGTTAGTTAATTAATAAGCATACAACTGAAAGTGTTGAAATGCTATCAGGCCGTGCAGCAGAGAGAGCTGAGCCCTCTTAGCTCAGTGTTAGGGCACGCCAATCTTCAGCTCTTTCTAGACTCAAATTTTGTTAAATAATCTATCATCTAACCATCCGTCTATCTATCTATCTATCTATCTATCTATCTATCATCTATCTATCTATCATCTATATATATATATCTGTATCTAAGTCTCTCTATCTATCTCTATCTCTATCTCTCTATGTCTCTCTATCTATCTATATCTATATCTATCCATCTATTTATCTATGTCTCTCTATGTCTTTATCTATCTATATCTCTATCTGTGTCTCTCTATCTCTCTATCTCTATCTATCTATCCATTTATCTATTTATCTATGTCTATCTATCTATCATCTATCATTCTAGTCTCGTCATTGCTCTTGTTTTCATTTGGCTGTGTTGTTTTTGCCAGGGTCTCTCTGTGCATACCAGGCTACTCTTAGACTTTCAATCCATCTGTCTCTTCCTCCCCAGTGCTAGAATTACAGAATCCCTTCACACCTGTCTCATGCCCATCTGTACAGCACATGACAGCAAAGACCCTCCTAGCCCTGATATTTTAGAATGCTTCTCTTTGAGACTTATTTCCTTCAGCCAAATAGTTCTCTTTAAGTGTCTTCCCTATCCTCCACCCCGACCCCACCCTCCCCAAACATTTACCCTTGCTTTTATTTGTTCCCCTCACCCATAATGATGCTGTATTAGTCACCTTTCTAGTCGTTATGGCTAGAGTGCCTGACCAGAGACAACTTAAGGGAGGAAGGCTTTGTTGGAGCTTTCAGATGGAATGGGTATGGTCCACTGCAGCAGGGCAAGTATGGCAGCCAACAGCTCCACGGTTGCAGATGTGTGCAGCAGCTGCCTGCTGACAACTCAGCAGAGCAGGAAGTTGAGACAGGGCAGGAAGTGGAGCCTGTTCTTAAACTGCAAGGCCCACCCCAACCAAACTTACTTCCTCTAGAGAGGCCACATCTCCCAAACGTTCCTCAACCTCCCTGAGCAGGACCACCAGCTGGAGACCAAATGTTAAACACAGGACTCTGTGGAAGACACATCCCATCATTTGGCATTTCTCCTCTGTTCTTTGAAACACTATATAACCTTCAAAGATCAATACAATGCCTACTCTCAGGCTTCTTTATTGATTCCATTAAGAGGACTGCATCTCCTTATAAACTCTTTATTGGTTACTTTGGGTGTTGGTAAGCTACAGCCTGGTGGTCAAATTCAAGACATCAGCCAAACCCACTTGGCTTTGTAAATAAAGTTTATTGGAACACAGTCAGTCATGTCAATGCATTTTCATGATATCTATGGCTGCCTTACTACCACTCTAGAGTTGAATAGTTGTGATAGAAATGATATGATAAAAATATCTAATTGTTTACTACCTGTCTATTTGAACCTTTTGTAGAAAATATTTACTGACCTGTAACTCATCTACGTTTATCAAACCTCTCTACAAAGACCCTGGCTGCTATCAGGCAGAAGATTTCCAAAGCCATAGAGTCAGCAGCTCATACCTTTATGGAGTTATTTGTATCAGAAGATGGAGGAGAAAAAGCAAAAGGTCATAAATAAACAATGATGATGCCAGGAAACTTAAAAGGTTTGTATGTGGGGGAAGAATTGGAGGGAAACTTAGTTCTTTTGAACTTGATTCTGCATATGGGATTAAACATGAAATATTGAATATCTGAGCCTGTTTATTTCATACAACATGCTTATCACCAACTCCATTTCCCACAAATAGCGTAATTTGATTCTTCTTTGTACCCTTTTAATTTTGAGCATAAGTTTTATCTCTCTATGCAAACAAAAATTAATATTAAAATTTACTTTCCTATTGTTACACAAAATATAGCCCCTGGTTCTTGCTAATTCTCCATAAGATGTCTGTGAAAACTTACCATGTTAGTAAAAAAGATGCCTTCATTCTTTTTCCTAACTGTATAGGATTCCATCAAAGGGACATGTCATAGCGTAGTCAACTGCTCTTGTTTTGATGAATAAATGGGTTGTTTCTGGTCTTTCTTACTGCAAGCAATGCTTCAGTGAATAAAGTCAAACTCGTGTGCTTTTAGCAATGTGCCAACGCATCTTTCCACACTGCAGGGAATTTTGTAATTTTGTACATTTGCATTTTTGATAAGGATTGTGAAATTGTCATTCACAGAAGTCATGCCACTTGACTCTCCCACAGTGAGCATTTGAATGCCCCTTTCCTCACAGCCTCTTCCTGGGCAGGGGCAGAAAGGACAGCTCTCTCCACAGGGTGACCATTTTCAGGGTTCTTTTTAATGAATAAAGCCATAGACCCTTCCTTACAGTCAACAGCCCTGATGCAGCTCCTGTTCCTGGTGGAAATTTCTAAAGCATTTGAGTGAAGGGTGGGATTTCAGGCCAGAGGCTGCCTCTGCAGAGCACAGCAGGGTAATGGGACATGAAAGCCACAATGGGGCTTCCTCTGATTATTGGCTGCACAGATTTCCATGTTTTAGATACTATGTGAAAAAGCTCCAGCAGATTCCATGGATGCTGAGGAAGGACGAAAGGTTTTGCATTCTCGGGAAGATTAAGGTGGGCAGTGGCAGACTGGAGTACGCCAGGGTTTCATTAATCATTGTTAGTGTGTGGAATCTCAGTCAAGGCAATAGTGTAGATGGGACATGATGTGCCTGGTGGGAAGAAATATATATAGGGAAAGAAGAAAAGGAAGGAGAGAGGGAGGTAAGGAGGGAAGAGAACGGCAGACAGGAAGATAAGGAGGGTGGGGAGAGAGAGAAGGAGGAGGGGGCAAGGGCAGAGGAAGAAGGAAGGATGGGAGGGAGGAAAGAAAAACTAAGGAGGGAGAGAGAGGAAGGAGGGAGTGTGGTTGGTTACAGGCTTAGGTTATGTGCTGTCATGGACAGGTCATCTATTTGAGTCTCTGCAAGAAAGACTCCAGAGGTGACGTATACATCGGGACCAGATAACACCAAGGTCATTGATTAGAAAGAAGGGAAGGGAGGAGAGGAGGGAGGGAGGGATGAAAGGCAAGAGAGGTTAAGCGGTGGGAAGGGGAAAGGGAGGGAGGAGAAAATAGGCTTTAAAATCATCAAATTCCAATTTGAGTCTCAACCTGTCACTCACGCTCTGAGACCCTCGGCAGCCCTGCCAGCTGCTTTCACCCTCAATTTCCACTTGTAAGATGCATTCAGTGTCTACCCTGCAGTTGGCACTATCTCATCAATGTATTACAGGATTGACTCATCATCCTTGCTCAATAGCCGTGGGATCATTGTTAATGCTGATTTGATTATTATGTCTACTCCAATACATACAGGTGGTGTCCGAAGTCAAAAGAAAAGGTCCGTGGTGTGTCTTACCCCAACTGTTCCTTTTTTCTGCTGGGTGACCCAGGGAGCAGCTGCCTCTGGCACTCACCAGCACTGTCATCCTCCTGACCCACTCCCAAATGTCCTGCCCTAGCCACTCCCGTTGGAATGACAGCTGAGACTAGGAAGCCTGAGATTGAGAGAGGCAGGGGTGTGGATGGCCAGGGTTGGGAGGGGGTTTCCTACCTATTGCAACTTCAGCCTCGGTTCCCAAGGCCTGAGACCTTGAAACTTGGACTTCCCCCTGGGCTGGCTTCTGGAGAGTCACACCCGTGGTTACCTGCAGCTCGTGACCTCCTGCCCTCAAAGGAGCTGATGCTCCTTTCCCTTGGTTTCATCATACCAGCAAGCACCAGACAGCCCCATTCACCTCAGAAGGCAGTGTCTCTTAGGACCTGCTCCCTCCACAGATGAAGAGAACAGAGCAAGAAAGGGCCACTCCTTTCCCATGAACTTTTAGCAGGACAAAGAAAAGAGCAGTTACCTTTGTTAAGCTTAAACCGTGGTTTGGTTGGTTTGATTTGGTTTGTTCCTGCTTTGGTTTTCTTTTTCTTTTTTGAAACAAGCAGGCTGGCCTCTGCTCTGTAGCAGAGGATGGCCTCCATCTTTTGATTCTCCTGCTTCCACTCTCCAAGTGCTGGGATTAGAGATATAAACCACCATGGCAAGCACACAATGTACTTATTTTCTATGTTGAAATGGTATGTATTCTTCTCTATGGTCTTAATTCTAAGACTCCAGAAAACTATGAAAGAGAAAAGTGACGAAGGAGGAATAGGCAGAAGCAGGACGGATGATAAAGGCTTGAACAGATGATTGAAGCATGAACAGTGGTACCATGTCAGTGTCGCTTATGAAACTCAACCCTGTTAGAGAGGATGCATCGGTCAACGTCATCAGAGTCAGCTTCTATTACTATAACACAATGCCTGAGTCGAATGAGTTACAAAGAAGGAAGGTTTATTTTGGCTCATGTCTTGTAGGTGTGCATCTGTGGTCACTTGGCCCTCCTGCTTTGGAGCCTGTTGTGAAGCAGCACATTATGGCAGATTGTGTGGCAGAGGCAGTCTGGTCACCTAGTCACCAGGACACCACAAAGTTTATGGCATAAACAGACAGGATGAAGAAAACAAAGTCCTACCACACACGAATGAGCATGCCTCCCCCATCTTAGGGATCCACCTTCCTTCAGTTAGCCTTGCTTTTTTTTTCCCTCTTTGCTCTCTTTCTTCTTTTCTTTTCTTTTTTATCTGTGTGTATGCACTCATCACTCCCTATGTGTCTGTGTACATATGGGGACTCATATGTACTGAGGCATACATGATGAGGTCAGAGAACAGCCTTGGGTGTTGGTCCTTGCCTGCCACCTTCTTCGCAGCAGGGTCCCTTTTTGTTTTCCTCTGCATAAGCCAAGCTAGCTGGCCTGAAAACTTCCAGGGATTCTCCTGTCTCCACCTTCCATCTGAAGCAGAAACCCTGGTATTGCGGACACATTGCGCCCGGCTTGACCTGAACTCTAGGCATCCAAACTCAGCTCCTCAAGCTTACATGGCAAACTGTGCAACCACTTAGCCATTCCCCCAAGCCCTAAGCCCACTTCTTAAAAGTTCCACCGCCTATGCTAGCTGCACACTAGGAAACAAGTTTTTAACACATGGGTCTCTGGGCAACATTCCAGATGCAATGTCTGGTCCTTCAGGAGACAGCACACAGAGATAACGCCAGGTGGAGGTGATAGTATGCTAAGGAGTTACCTCCCCTCATAGTAAAAACAACATGCTTCAGTTACAGCAGCAGTGAACCAACAAGCCAGGAAAGAGCTAGTGAGAAGCATGGAAGAAGGAATTGTAGTCCCAGCCGGCAGTGGCGTTAAAGCTGGCAGAGCCGCTTGAAAGGGGGAAGTGTGAGACCCGCAAAGTTTTGCTCTGTGTGTGTTTGTGAGGACTGTCTTCTGCTTTTAGCAAGCTGAAACCAGGCACTTCTCATCTGCAGCAGCCCTGGCAGCCCATTCACTGCCAGTGGCTTAGCTCTGTTGTCTACATTCAAATTTTCCTTTTGCTGCCTCACTCCCCAGGGCTCTTTTCCTGTTCCGAGAAACCATTTCATTCTAACATGATCATGGGTGCCATGGCAATCAGAACACTAACCTCTGCAAAAATACCTATGCCTTCCTTCATAGGCTTGTGGAAGTCGTCGTCGTTGAACACAGCAAAGGAGATTTTATGAATGAGGCTCAGGCTAAAGAACTATGGATGATCCCAGATGATCCCAGATGACCCAAATCAGCCCAATCAAGTCACACAAGTCTTTAACAGTGGAGGACCTCCAGTGAGGGTACATTGTAGCTGAAGTTTTCCTGTGTCCCAGCCTGCCAGTAGTCAGAAAAAATCTCTCTCACCCGCCAGTCCCGCAGCCACTCAGACCCAAGTAAACACACAGAGGCTTATATTATTTACAAACTGTATGGACATTAGCTCAGGCTTATTACTGACTAGCTCTTATACTTAAATTAACCCATAATTCTAATTTATGTTTAGCCATGTGGCTTGGTACCTTTTCTCAGTCTTGCCTTTACATCTTGCTTCCTCTGTGTCTGGCTGGTGACTCCTGACTCAGCCTTCCTCTTCCCAGAATTCTCTTCTCTGCTTGTCCCACCTATACTTCCTGCCTGGCTACTGGCCAATCAGCATCTTATTTATTAACCAATCAGAGCAACACATTCACAGCATACAGAGCAATGTCCACAGCAGTACAATATTTGCCATGAAAGCTTGGAGACCTGAGTTTGGGTCCCCAGCACTCACATAAAAATAAGACATGGTGGCATATGCCTAATAACTCCAGCACAGGGGGATGGGGGAGGGGCAGAGACAGGTGGATCTTGGGTTTGTTGGCTTGCCATTCTAACCCAAAGGGCAAGCTCCAGCTTCCAGCTTCAATGAGAGATCCTGTCTAGGGAAATAAACTGTAGAGGAACAGAGGGAAACATACAACATTGACCAAGAGACATCAACCTCAATCTCTAGCCTCCATGCATGGACGCATATACACAAGCATACTTACACATGCACACAAGTATACACACACACACACACACACACACACACACACACACACACACACGTTAGGATATTTAGCTGCCTATGAAGGTTGAGCCCAAGATTCCAAATTCTACGAAGAAGGAAAGAAAGGAAAGGCAGGAACTAGACAGCCTAGATGTTTTCACAACTGTGAGGCACTATTCTTATGTAGGAAAAATGCATGCAAGCTCAAGAGACTGGCTAGAAAAGTCACACACAGCAAGTGATGCAGCTGGACTTTTGAAATTGTGGTTTAAAAAAAAAAACAACAAATGTATAACATAAAATTTACCACCTTAACCGTCCTTCAGGATGCTTTAGTATCTGTCCACTATATTGTGCAACGGTCTCCAGGCAGGTTTTTGTCTTGTGAAACTGAAACTCTGCACACATCCATCATACAGCTCATTTCTCCCTTCTCCAGCCCCTAGTAACTCAATTCTACTTATGGTCTCTGTGAACTTGATTCTCAAGCTTCATCTGTGTTATAGCATATATCAGTGTCCTTCATGTTGGAAGCTGACCAATACTCTGCTGTCTTAGTCAGGGCTTCTATTGCCATGCTAAAAACAGCATGACAGAAAGCAACTTGGGAAGGAGGCAGAGTTTGTCTCAGCTTACAGTTCCATGTCCCAAGTCCATCACTGGGGGAAGGAACTCAAGACATGGCAGGAAGCTGGAGGCAGGAACTCAGGCAGAGGCCATGGAGGAGCACTGCTTACTGGCTCAATCCTGATGCCCTTGAGTCAACTGGTAAGAAAGGCATTACCAGTGTTAAGAGTGTGAGCAATCCTGCCCAGTTCTTTAAACATAGCAACTTACTCCCACCTCAAGGCCTTTGTATGTGCTGTTTCTTCTCCCTTAGTCGTTTTTTAATTGGCTCCTTCTCATCATTGCTGTCTCAGCTCAAATGTCACCACCTCAAGCTCTTCTCAGCACATCTTGGTCAAGTAGCACCTGCAGTCACTATCTTCATTTTCTTCATATTTAGCTAAATTCACTTCCTTTTGTTGTCTTTACTTTATTAACAGTCTCCGACAGAAGAATGCATGTTGTATTCTATACAGCTGTTACCTGTTTATTACCCCCAACACCCCCATACACAGAATTGTGCCCATCATGCAGTGGTAATTAATAAATGTCTGTAGGATAAAAGCATTTTTATTGTATCCAGAAAATGAAAGTCAGGGGCCAACAAGATCGCTCAGCAGGTAAAGGAGTTTGCCACCAACTCTGAAGGTCTGAGTTCAATCCCTGGGATCCTCCAAGTTGTCCTCTGACTTCCACACACATGCTTTTAGCATGCATGTTTGCAACTACACAAAAGAAAGAAAGAAAAACAGGGGGGAGGAAAAAAGGAAAGAAGAAAGGAAGGGAGAAATCTGTAAGTAAAAATTTAAGAGTCAAAAAATTGGAAGTCCTGTCTATCAGTGAAACAACATTAAATGAAGGTAAATAACATGGAAAATTCTAGGCTCCTTCAAAAAGGATTCAGTCCACCTGTTGTTATTGACAGGAAAGAGTATTTGCAAGGGAGGATTGAGTCTTCCCAAGATAAACTGAAAAGCAATGAATATGCTATAATTTTAATTTTACAGTGTATCACAAATAGCCAGGAGTAATGACTCACACCTCTGATCCCAGAATTCAGTAGGAAGAGGCAGTAGTAGTACCTCGAATTCAAGGCCAGCATGGGGTGTAGAGTAAGACTCTGCCTCCTTGGAAAATAAAAATGAAATATGTATTATTATGGTTGCTGGGACATTTATGACTGAAGACAAAACTGCAGAGAGAGAAGAGAGACTCCAATTTTCCCTTCATGCATCATAGATTGTCAAAATGTTTTGCAATTGGCTTCAATTACTTTTGTAGTTGAAAAAAAAACTTACGATATTGGCTGAAAGGTTTATGGGAATAATGTCCTGATGTTTGCTGTTTACTTTGAAATTTATAAAACCAAGAATGGAATTATAGATGAGTAGATGAGTAGATAATTATATGGAAATGTGATAAAGTAACTGTAGCAAGATGTTCTTTGTGGACCTAGAGGGTGGCCATGCTCATCTTCATGGTCTTTCAGCTTCCTGGTTGTTGGAAAACATCATGATAAAAATGAGGCTTAGAAACCTTGCTGTTTATTTGATACACATTTCTCAAATGCTCAGGTATTCAGACATATATTCTTCACTCATGTGGCCAGATGCAGCAAAAAACAGCTCTCAGCATTCCTGGAATCCAGGAAGACAGGCTCCAGGTTGTCTATTCTTGGACTCCAGGCTTCCCTGTATGAAATCTCACAGAGGCTCATGTGAAGATGAGACCAGAATGCCAAAGAATTGGTAAGGGTTCAGGGTTCTAGCAAAATCCAAGTAGCACACTCCACACAGACAGCTGGGGAGTCAGGTGAAGGCACTAAACTTAAAGAAAATGAATAGGGGAATGCTCAAGACAGCATTGGACCCCAAGAAGTAAGACATCACTCAGGTAGGAAAAAACAGTGTCCCTAGGGCTTGGCTTCAATGACGCCAATGCTCACAGTACATCCAATCGTTCAGTAAAGGAGACAGCAGGATTAACACCTGCTTCTCTCGTTTTCTGTACTCCCAGTTTCTGCCCTTGCCACCCTGAGAAACAAGAGAGGAAGAGTGGCCACACGGCTGTCTTTGGAGTTGGGAAACCCTGGTCACAGACCAGGAGAAGAAGCTAGAGATGGAGAAAGGACAAGACATAGCAATGGGAACTAACTCTCAGCAACCCATCGGATCCTATATCATCCAAAACCAGTCCCCCAGGGAGTGAAAGAAGTTATTAATGATGATATTAGGTCTACCTATGGCCCAAACCTAAACTGTACGGCCTCTCTACCTTTATCATCTATTTCAATTCCCTCAACTTGGCCTGAAGCCACTGAAGAGACCCAGAGAGGCAAAGTGACTTGGTGAAGGTCTAGAGCAGAGATGGGTGGGCAAGGCCTTGGCTGCTGACCCCGCAGCTCCTCACAGTTTGGTCTCTCCAGGGGCTTGCAGGCCTTCCTTGCCTCTGGCCATGACCTCACCTCGCTCTTCACAGGCTTAGTCAAACACTCCCCCAGGTGGCTCCAGCAATGCTGTCACGTGGTTTTGAGGGAAGTCCTTTTTTTTTTTCTCCCATGAAGCATGTGCTCAGGCTCACCTCTCCTAATTTTTCTTCCTCTTTTAGGGGGATGAAATGCTGGGCTAGATGGAGGGGAAGCTCCTGGGTGAACCTTGGCTGTTTCATGACATGAACATGACATGATGGAGGATGAAATCCAGAGTGGAGCATCTGAGAAAGTTCTCACTCCCTCGGTCACTCTCACCAGCCTATCATGTCTCTGGGGGTGGCTTTTGAAACTCCCAGGAAATACCCATTTGGGGAGCTAGTTCCTCATACAACTACTATTGTTTGAGCTTAGGTGGTACCCATCGTGCTAGGCAAATAAATAACATATCAGAGCAAAGGAGAAAGGTGTGGTTGTCCTCTTGTGAAAATTTTATTATGGAAGGGGGTGGATATCAGATAATAGACAAATCAATTCACTTCAGAAAGGAAGTAGGATGATCAGACAAACAGCAACGATAGACAGCGTCTATTCATGTCATAGCCCTCCTAGCAAGAGAAAAGATATTCTGGAAACACTCAGGACTCTCCCTTTGCCTATCAGACTATTCAAAGAGTGGATCCTAAGGGATTGGAATTCCCCCCCCCCCAAATCTCATCGGAAAGGAAAAGTCTAGGGCCCTGGTGCCAGCCAGAACAGGAACTTTTCTCATGCAGTCCTGACAATTTGTCAAACTACCTTGTAAGAGATACTGGAGCCAAGACAATGATGGGCCAATGAAGAGCAGGACCACATCTTGACCAGGACTTCATAGTTAGGTGTCCCTCTTTGACTTCTGTTTTAAGCTCTGGAGGTGGGCTTAGGGTGGTAAATATTGGGTCTTCATCATTGTCGTTGTCGTCTTCTCCTCCTCCTCCTCCTCCTCCTCCTCCTCCTCCTCCTCCTCCTCCTCTCAGTGTGGCTGCACTGACAAAACCCCCTTTTTCTGTTTTTTATTATCTTGAGTCTCTTTGATTGGTGTACTGAGGACTGGTGACAAAGCCTAACTTATTAGGTCTGCCAGGGCCCAGGCTCTGACCCTAACAACATCAGTAACACGATCCTCTTTTCTCCACAACAACTATGTGAGGAGGATACCATTACCATCCCTATCTTACAGATGGATGTGGAAACTAAGACTCAAAGAGGTTAGTTAACTGCCAAGGTCAATCAGCTGATATGTGTGAGATTCATATTTGGAGCTGAGAAATTATACTTCAGAGCTAATGTACATCACCATCTGGACTGTAGAGTGATGTCAAGGAAGGCCTTTCTGAGAAGATGGCCTAGAATGAGGCACAGAAGTCAAGGGAATAATTATCTATGTAGAAAAAGGAACAATGTGTGTCAATGTATGAGGCTGTTGGATGGGGTGGGAGAATCTACGTGGTCTGTAATCTTTCAGTAGGCCTGGGAGGCTGGGCAGGGTTCTACTTTATTCTTGATACTCACTACATTGCAAAGCTCCAAGGAAGCCCTACATTATTTCCTTTGACCATTAAACAGCCTGGTAATGCAATTGAGCATGTGCTTTGACCCATATCCTGGAAACAGCATATAGCATTTCCAGAAATTTGTGAGTGGATTTGAGCCTAGACTGTGTCAAGTGCTCTCTCTATTCAAGCTCCCTGCTGAGGAGCAACTTGCCACTTCTTTGTTGTTCCTGTGGTTGGTTCATTCTAACATATCACTCTTATTTTCCAGACTCGGCATTTCCCAGACTCCTCTTTTCCCACTTCGGGATGCACCTCTCCAGATGCCTCAACAACGTTGCTTCTAGGGAAGTCTAATAAGCAAATCTTCCCTCATCTTCTGAGGTGATAAAAATGTTGGAACTGTAGCCAACTTGCCTTCACATCCCTGTAAGAACGTCCAACAGTCTTTCCTTCCTGCACTCACAAGACTGCCTCAAGCTACTAGCCTTGCCTTCCCTGCCAAAGTTGAAGTCATTAGTTGATTAATGGCCTGTTCCCAGAGGAGTCTAGCCACAGTTGGAGCCTGGGGCCTTTGGTTAACAGGTGGAGGTTTGCAGAGGCCAAAAAAACAAGCATTGTTCCAACCAGCTAACTCCTTATCTGTGAAAATGATCTCACTTCCTTGGAAATCAACTCAAGGAGTGGGGAGCAGTAGACACAGTTCCCCAGAGCTGTCAAGTCCTCAGTGTGAGCTCCAAATCTGCCTTCTTTTCCAAATTAGCATTGCTCTCCTCCCTTGACCTTGGCTTCCACATCCATCAGAGCCTTCACAGCTCAGAGCTCACTATGCTGTCTCAAAACTCCATACTGCCTATCTGCAATACAATGCCCTCTGCTCATCAGCCTGTGTCCCCTCAGATACCCAAGCACAACTCACACAGCACCTGCCCAGGAGGATTCCCATGCCTGCCCACATCTCACTGAGCCCTGATACACACCCTTTCTCTGAGTTTCCATAGCCACAATGAATAACAGTCTTTGTATGTCAACAACACAGCACACCCACTTAAACCCTCTACTGTGCCTAAGTTAACTAGGCACAGTCTGAAATACTATCCTGTGAGGGAAGAAACAGAATCATAATGTTGCCAAACTTGGGGTCACAGTCTGTACCCCAATAACCCAAGTTTCAACCCCAGTCCTCAAAAAGCTAATTAAAAACACCCAAATTAATAGCAAAAAGCAGAAATGGGATATTTTTTGAATGTTGCTTGTGGTGGTTTGAATGAGAATGTCCCCCACAGGCTCATATATTTGAAAACTTGGTCCCCAGCTGGTGACACTGTTTGGGGAGGTTGTGGAACCTTTAGGAGGTAGAGCTTTGCTGGAAGAAGTATGTCACTGCGAGTGGGTTTTGAGTGTTTAGTCTCATTCCATTTCCAATTCACTCTCTCTACTTCATGCTGGCATTTGGAAGATGTAATCTCTCTGCTTTCTGCTCCTGCGTCTGGGACTGCCACTTGTTGCTACGCCTCCCCACCATAACAGACTCTTAGCCCTCTGAAATGGTAAGCCAAGGAGTTGTAAGCAGCCCTTTCATCCTTAAATTGCCTTTGGCCATGGTGTTTTATCACAGCAAAAGAAAAGTGACTAATACATCAGGAAGAGGGATGAAGAGTTCAAGTGCCCAGAGTCATACATCTAAGCAGGCCCAGTCAAAATGTGGCTCTGCCCATTTGACCCATCATTACCTGGACTCCAGTATCCCCAGAAGCAAGTCTGACAAGTTGTCAGCACTGCGTGAAAACTCTTTGCAAGAAACAAGTATCCATCGTCCCTACCTCATCTCCTCTCCCCCACCCCTCCCCCATCCCCCACTCTCCACCCCTACTCCCCCACCCCCACCCTCCCTCCGCTGGCTGGCACCAAGCTCAAGCTCACAGTATTTTCCTTCTTCCAATGAGATTCCTGAGGAAATTCCCATTTTGTTGGGGTCAGTTTTTTTTTTTTTTTTTTTTTTAGTAGTCAGATTGAGAGACACAAGTGTCTGTCTAAATGACTTCATTTCTGCCAGGGCAGTTTCAAAAGCGGTGTGCCAATGACTCAGAATCAAGTGCCGTAGGTAAGCCACGACCCCAGGCAGTGGGACAGCAGGAGACCAGAATCCTCGCTATTTGCTGTGTTCCCCACAATGAGTAACATTTGTGAGGCTCTTACAGTTTACCTCCGAAGCTCTGTCTTTGCCACACAGTCTCGTGGAATTTTCATGATAATGATGTGTAGTATAGGGCTACATGGTGGTTGTTGTCGTGATCTCCATTTGGAAAGAAAGAAGTGTAATTATTTAAATCACATAACACTAATACTGCCCAGATGAGCTGAGACTTCGCCTCATCTAACCAATGTCTCCTCTTGCCCTCTACCTATTGTTTTTTTCTTCTAAGATGTATTGTATTTTAAATTATGTGTATGGGGTATGTGCATGTGAGTACGGCACCTGCAGAGGTCAGAGGAGGTCGTCAGATCTCCTGGAGCTGGAGTTACCAGCAATTATGAGCTGCTCAGTAAGAGTGCTGGGAATCGAACCTGGTCCTCTGTGAGAGCAATATGTGCTCCTAAGGGTTGAGCCGTCTCTCCAACCCCCCACCTTCCCCCACCTGCATTCTTTTATAAGAACAAAAACCATGTTGTTGGAGATCATGTGCCCAGTATTTAAAAGAGAGGGAAGTTTAGACAACATGGGCATCTCCTTCCCTTTTAGGTAGGTTAGAGGATAAATGTCTATCAATATTGTGGGGTGGGGCTTCCAAGGAAGTGATTGAAGAGGGTGTCCTCAGCTAACACCATTCTGGGCTTGCTCTTCTTTTCCTTCCAACTTAGAATGCAAAATCCAGATCACCAGCAACCATTCTATAACCAAGAAGCAAATGACTGGGCAGAGCCGAAGAAGCCAGGCTTCCTGGGGACCTCACCCAGCTACCAGAGCAGCCCAGCTCTCAATTTCATGGAATCTACAAAGAGCTTTTTAACTTCTCTATTGCTCAGACTCCATTACTTGAAGCCCCAAACCATTCTTCACTCCTTTGTTCTTCCATGTAGCTCTGAGTTCCTCCTGTGAACTCCTGCCCTCAATTAGTTTGTCTCTGCATGGATGTCCCTAACACAGCATCTGGTCACCACATTCATGAATCAACCCTGACTTCTGCCCCTGACTCCCCCACTCTCTACTCCCCTGTCGATAAAGGAGGCAAAGTTAAGAAAGTAAACATCCAGCCGGGCGGTGGTGGTGCACGCCTTTAATTCCAGCACTTGAGAGGCAAGGAGGCAGAGCCAGGCCTATCTCTGTGAGTTCAAGACCAGCCTGGTCTACAGAGAGAGATCCAGGACAGGCACCAAAACTACACAGAGAAATCCCGTCTCAAAAAAAAAATCCAAAAGAAAGAGAAAAAGAAAGAAAGAAAGAAAGAAAGAAAGAAAGAAGGAAGGAAGGAAGGAAGGAAGGAAGGAAGGAAGGAAGGAAAGAAAGAAAGGAGGGAGGGAGGGAGGGAGGGAGGGAGGGAGGGAGGGAGGGAGGGAAGGGAAAGGAAGGGAAGGAAGGAAGGAAGGAAGGAAGGAAGGAAGGAAGGAAGGAAGGAAGGACGTATGGAAGGAAACATCTGCCCTGACTTTAGAAGTTTTAGAAGCAAAGGCATAGAAGTCATGGGAGAGATGAAGGACGTATAGGGAGGTGGCCTCAATCTGTGGGGGACACTGGAAAGATCCCATGTAGCTAACTGCTGAGAGATCCACTTGGTCCTCTGTTTCAAGCAACAGTGGTTTCATCCACACATCTGGGAAATGCGAGGTCAGGAGCCAATTAAATCTGAGGGGTGAAATCAGTAGGCTACTTGAGCCAGCGCTGGCTTAAAACTTGAATGAAGCAGCCAGTCTTCCAAGCATTGCAATCTGAGACACTCTGGGAATTGCCTTTCATAGCCTCCATTTCCTCCACACATCTGGATTCGCTTCCCAAGACCTCGAAGGCCCTGGAGGTGTAAGACTTCCCTCCCATGCCTAGGCTGTGGGATGAGTGCACTGGCTACTGGGGAGAGCAGCCTCCTGAAACTCAGTTCCCTCATCTGCACTGTCCAATGAACACCATCAAACTCCACTGCCTACGGGAGGGAGCTGGTGTGGGACTGGCAAGAGCAGTAAGGATAGAGATGAATAAGAAAGCCATCTCATAAACCATCACCCATGCCCAAGCCATGTGCGCGTTTGTTTTTCTCAGGCCCCTGCTTCCACAAATGATAGAAAGTTCCTTCCAAATCCCAAATTGTGTATCACAGATATCTTTTCAACACTTGGTCGTTAGTCACTGATAGAAGGCTGCTTTTTCAAAAAAGGGCATTTTCTGAAATAGAAAAGGTGATCAAACGATGAGATTCTATAGAACCCCGGGGCTAGTACTCAGACTTTGGAAAGCAAAGCTGAAAGAATGAGAACATATTTAAGGACTATGAGAAAACACTGTTCTGGAAAATGGCAAAGAAAGTTGGTTTGTTTCTTTGGTTGGTTGGTTGGTTGGTTGGTTGATTTTGGTTCTTCTGAAGACAAAACTACTCCAGCTACAGGGGCCTTTCTTAGCCTAGATGGTAATTTAACTTGTAAACACAATAAATTAACTTAGTTCTCTGTTAGGAGAATTAGGTGGGAGCTGGGAATGGACAAGACTCTTACTTTTTACTCTTTTCTAGGGTTTTTTTTTGTTATTGTTATTTTGTTTGTTTTGTTTTGCTATATGTGTGTTTATATGTTTGTTAAGAGCTTAAAACTAATCTATTATTAAAGGTCTTGAAAATTGTTCTAGTTTAAATCACCCTATCAGTCGGTTTTTCACTATCATGATGAAATGCCTGAGGCGGATAACTTTCAGAGGAAAGAGGCTTGCTTAGGTCTCAGTTTTGGAGACTGAAGGCCCGAGTAGCATGGCACAGGCTCTGATGAGGGCCTCGTGACTGGTATAATAATGATAAAGGAGAAAGAGAGATCACGTGATGTGGAAGGAACCCAAACAGGAGAGGCCAATCTTGCTGCTTTTAACTACAGTAGCAAGAAATTATCACCTTGAATTCTTCAGAACCACCAATAACCTAACCACCTCCCATGAGGTCTTACCTCTTAAAGCATCCATCATCTTTCCCATCATCACGTTGGAGATCAAGTTCCTAACACAAGAATTCTTGAGGAACACACTAAAATCCTCACTCAACTCATAGTGCCCACTATGCCCCTCATAAGGCTATCATGAAATTAAGAAATTTGGAGATTTCTGTCCAATAACCAGGCTCTGGGTGTATAATGGATGCCATTTTTAGGGAGTCACTTGACAGCTGTCACCCAGCCTTGCCCCAGGCCTCTGAACCAAAGCTCAGGTGTGTCTGCAGGACTGCTAAGTACAGTGTGAATTCCCACCATTTGTCAATCAGAAGAGAAGCAATACTAACCTAATAGCATGACATCACAGGAGGAGTTGCCCATTAGCTAATTTACCCATTAGTAGCAGTCAGCTTAGCTGCTTAGCTCACACCACCACCCACTCCCACCAAGAGAAAGAAGAAACCAAAGAGAAGGGCAAAGAAGCTTTTATGGTAGGAAAAAAGAAAAATATTAATTTACTGAACATTAGGCTCAAAGGAGCTAAGGGGTGACCCAGTCAGGAAACTGAGCACTGAAATGTTCTGGCTGTGTTTGTTTGCCAGTTGTACTGGCTAGCTTGATGTCAACTTGACACAAGCTAGAGTCATCTGAGAGGAGAGAACCTCAATTGAGAAAATCCCTCCATAAGGTCAGGCGGTAGGCAAGCCTTAGGTCATTTTCTTAATTAGTAATTAACGAGGAATGGCCCAGCGCTGTTGTGGGATATTTTGATCGCACTCTGACACTCCCAAGAGTGCCCAATAAAGTTGTAGCTCGAATCAGGGGATGGAGCCAGTAACCAGCTGACTGGAATAGAGAAGCCAGCAATTTGGATAAAGAAGATGTATAGGAAGGAAGGGGTGGGGTCTGGAGTTTGGGATCTCTTGGTTCTGGGATGAGGTAAGAGATGTGTCTCTGGTGGTATCTCCACCATAAAATAACGTCAGCTATTGCTACTCAGCCTCTCTGAGCTAGCGGGTTTTACCCGAGCCTTTGACTCCTGAGTCTTACTGATAAATAGAATGATAGAGACTTAATTCAAACCTACGTATTGTGGCCGTAGGAGAGAGTCAGGGCTGCAGGACCAGAAGCCCCACCAGGCTGCCACCTGAGTGGCCAGTGAGGCACTGACTTGGGGGCCATGGGGCAGTAGATGATAATTAAAATGTCAGTAAACTCACGTGAAGCCAATAAACTGACACAGCACATTGTGGATGGTGCCACCCCTGGGCTGGAGGTCCTGGATTCGATAAGAAAGCAGGCTGAGAAAGCCAGGGGGAGCAAGCCAGTAAGCAGTACCCCTCCATGGCCTCTGTAACAGCTCTTGCCTGCCATGTTTGAGTTCCTATCCTGACTTCTTTCAATAACGAACAATGATGTGGAAGTGTAAGCCAAATAAATCCTTTCCTCCTCAACTTGATTTTGGCTGTGGTGTTTTATTACAGCAATAGTAATTCTAACTAGGACAACAGTATTGTGATGTTTTCACAGCATTTGAATTTCCCCATGAACACATTAATCCTTCTCCACTCTCCGCTATCACAGACAGCAGTCCACCCTGATTCAATTTCATCTTGTGCAGTTCTAGGTGCCCATCATTAACAATTGTCCAAAAATAAGTAATTCACAAATTTCAAAGAACTTACAGCATATTGTTACAACTGTTCTATTATTTATTGTCATAAATTAATTATGTCATGGGTGTGTATATATAGGGAAAACAAGGTGTGTATTGAGTTTGCTGATACTTGTGGTTTTCAGACATCCACCAAGGGTCTTAGAATTTATTTCCTGTGGACATGAGGGGACCATTGTACATTAATGCCTCTTATAATCAGGTTATCTCCTGGGCCCTAAAATGGGCCATGCCAGGGATCCAGAACTTTGGTGCCTACCCTGGTACCCTTGAATGAGAGCTAAGCATCTAAATCAGTTACCAAAAGATCCCTCAAGGAGGAGGGAACACCTAAAGGAGAAAGGATGCAAAATAAATTGATTGATAGATAGATGATAGATATGTAGATAGATGGATAGATAGATAGATAGATAGATAGATAGATAGATAGATAGATAGGTAGATAAATGGAGCCTTCAAAAGGATTATGACAGACACACCTTCTCTGGATCCTGGAAATCTCTGAACATCTCTTGTAAAATGAAGTTGATACTCCCTGGCTCAGAGTTGGGGGTAAATCTGATGAGAGTGCGTATGTGGTCTGGGATACAGGAGGCCTTTAATGCATTTTCTATTTTCCCTTCTCAGAAGACTTCCAGTACTTTGCAATATTTTTATCTCAAGAGTCCACATCCAAGTCCATGAATTAGGAGGTCAGAGGTCCTATGTGGGAAGCTACTACTGTTGTCTTGCTAAATGGACACATTCATCATCAAGCTGTCCTCTAAATATTTCTGTTTATACCCTCAGATTAGTTCTGCCCTCACCTTGGCCAGAGACTCTTCTCTCTGAAGTGGCCAGCAGTTAATGTAGAAACCATAGCTGGTCAAAATGCTGACAATAAGTATCTAGGGAGTGCTCAGCCCTAAGTTGGAACATTGAGGAGGAAGAGGGGTGAAGAGAATGGGGATAAGGAAATGCTGTCTTCTGGACGTCACATGGCCATTGCACTCACGGATTCATAGCAGCTGTGGTCACCTGCACACAACCAAGCCAACAGCATCAGTAAACACTCCAGCAGGCAGTACTGATTGTACTCAGTGGTCTGCAGAAGAGCAGTGGAGGAAAAGGAGGAGGAGAAAGAGATGGATGGGGAGGGAAGGGAGGTCTTATGCGTTCCTGGGAGTTTTAGGAGGGGTGAGTTGGGGATAGATCTGATCAAAATAGATTGTTTACATATATAAAATTGTAAAAGAAAAAATTCTCTTTTTTGATATGGGATCTCACTGTCTAGCTCTGGCTGACCTGAAACTCTCTATGCAGACCAGGCTGGCCTCCAACTCTCAAAGATCCACCTGCTTTTGTCTCCTGAGTACTGGGACTAAAGTTGAGCACCACTGCATCTGGTACAATATTCTATTTTTTTTAAAAGTCCACATCCTTTTCATGAATGAATGGCTAAGTAGTAAATAAATATTACTGGGGGGCTGGAGGTGCACTCTCAGGAAGTTGAGCTGCAGTAGGAAGTGCTCTGTCCTTGAGTAGATGCTTCCATGTAGTAGTTCCCACCCGTTCATATAACAGAGGCTGTAAGAGCCGTGCCACAGCTCTACCAAAGCCCGGACAGTGTGTGGCTGTCACACCACTCGCCTTGGCAACTAATGCATGTCACACAAATAGGACAGCTATGGTAGGGTTGTGTTGTCACCAGCAAACTGACAGCTTTCTAGTTTGTTTCTTCTCCCTGCTTTTCTCTTACGGAGAATAAGACATCACCAAACCAGACTCTTGGCTTCCCGGTTGACCCCAAGTCTAAACATGATTGGTTTATGGACCAAGCCGGCCAATCACTTCAATCACCTATCTAGAACTTTAGTCATGGGAAGAAGTCACCATGAGATGACACAGGCAGCCATCAGCCAGGGCCTGGGAACAGACAGCATGGCCTCATAAGCTAGGTGCTTCCAAAAAGCTGCTTAGTGCCAGTTGGGGGTCTACCTTCAGGACAGTGTGACCTGAGCCACTTTCCCGTGCCACATATATGCTATTGAGCATGCACTTGGCTTCCAATGACCCTGTAACCTGATCAAAACAGAAACCAGGGGTCTCATCTTGGATGAAATCTTGGCATTTTGGTCACAAACAAGCAATGAACTCGCCTAAGAATCTCATGTCTTCTTTCTCTTCTCCCTCATGATATTTTCTTTGTTTGGATTTTCCATGGAGTTTCCTCCCTTAAAACTTGATCTTTGGGTTTTTAGCACTCTACACCGATTTCCTCTTTGTCGCTCCGCCCCCTTCCCACTCTTCCCTGGGCCTCAGCCTCCTCCACATGACTCCTTCTTCCTCCTTTTCTTCCTCTCTATTTCCCATCTGTAAGAATTCCTTGAACATGTCTTCCCCATTCTGGGTAGTGAAAACCCTGTCTGGGAGAGAAAGTAGAGTTTGTGAGTTTAAAGCAAGAACATTGCTGTCTGCTTTGGGTATGAAGTCAGGATTTGTCCCTTAG
Source organism: Peromyscus eremicus (assembly GCF_949786415.1). NCBI lineage: Eukaryota > Metazoa > Chordata > Mammalia > Rodentia > Cricetidae > Peromyscus > Peromyscus eremicus. The sequence continues at coordinate 27,835,511 of NC_081423.1, forward strand.
TATCAATTCCACACCCCCACACACAAGTATATAGATGCTTGTGATGTGAAATTGAATATGACGCTATGTATATATCTGCGATGTTAGGAAAGTGCTTAGCCTGTGGTAAATCCTGCTTAGAATAGCTGGGTGTGGTGATGCTTGCCTGCCACTCCAACTCTCAGGAGACTGAGGCAGGAGGATGGCAAGGTGAAGTTTCACTGGAGCTGAGCAGTGAATTCAAGCCTAGCCTGGGCTAAAGAGTGAGCCTCTGCCTCAACCAAGAGACAATCAAATAAATAAATAATTCCAGCTTGTGTTAAAGAAAAATTAAGACTAGCCCAGTCTGATCTTCACTGGGACTTAGTTCAGTAGGGCCATGGCTATGTTGCTGATAGATGAAGGCTCCAGACTTCTCAGGGACAGGGTGGATGGAGACAGGTTGAGCACTAACCAGTTTCCCAGTTACAGAACAGATTAGATAGTCTCTCTTTTGTATACTGAACCCCTGAATAATATTCTCCAGAAAGGAGCCAATTGCTGCAAAAGAAACTCGGTTGATGTTGTTTTTAACTGACATTCTGTTTGTCCATTTAGCAGAAGTCTCCTATGGCTGCTGCTGCATGAGTGTCCCTGACCAGGAAGCTGGTGTCACTGCTCCACTCCATTTTGGTCCTCTGTATCTTGAAGTCCCATTAAAAATCAATGGTATGGGACTAGAGAAATGGCTCCATGATTAAGAACATCAGTTGCTCTTCCAGAAGACCTGAGTTTCATTCCCAGTGCGTAAATGGCAGTTCACAGCCATCCATAACTCCAGCCCCAGAGGAGCCGGCGCCCTCTTCTGGCCTTTGGAGGCACCAAGCATGCACATGGTGCACAGACATACATGCAGACAAAACACCAGTATACGTAACAGCGTATTAGAAATCAACAGTAGCGCTGGGGCGATGGCTCACTGGGTAAAAGTGATTGCCACCCAAGTCTGACTGCCTGAGTTTAATCCCCAGAATCCACATTAAAAAGGGATGTGGCACACATCTATGACCCCAGCACTCCTATGGACAGATTGGAAGTCGAAACAGGATGAATGCTGGGAATCTCATTACCCAGTTAACTTGGAGTGGAGAGTGCAGTTGCAGAAACAAGAGAGATCTTGCTTCAAAAAAAGCAAGGTGGGAGACAAGAACCCATATCCAAAAGTTGCCTACACACACACACACACACACACATACATACACGCACACACACACACACACACACACACACACACACGCACGCACGCACGCACATACACACCAGTGATGTTCCTTTTTCTCTGAACACATAGAGGCTTTAAGTTTACCCTCCAGACTTTCTCAGATATTATTTTCTTTCCATAGGCTCTATCAGAGAATGAAAGACAGTTACTGGGCTCCTGGTTTCATTTCAAGAAAGCTAGTTGCCCACTTTCTGCACCATCTGAGAAATGTGGTTTCATTCAGGATTTCACACACTGATTTGCGGCTGTGAATTGGGTCTGCCAATGCATTTTCTCTGTTTAGCTATGCTGTTTCACTGGCTGATGTTTTGATTTATGTTTAAAAAAAAATGAAATCCTGACCTTATTAGAGACATATCAGGAACAAAGGGAGTCTGTATGATCGGTAACTCCCCAAGGAGTCTTCTGAAGAGACGGGGCCCCTGCAGCTGGATGCTTACCATCATGCCCACCAGACTGAGTGGGATTCTATGCCTCTGACAGCCAAGTTCAGGTACATCCTGCTCACTGCCTGTTCTATCCCCATGCTTCCCTGCCACGGGTTTTGCTGAAGGAGTCAGGGAAGGGGCTTAGAAATGAAAACAGATTGCGACCATCCTCAGTCCCACATAGTTTCTCACTAAGTGAATGAGAACCTGCTGCCAAAGGTAGAAAATGCTGAGAAGCCCATGAAAAGGACAGAGAAATTTCAGAGTGCCCAGAGTGTAGCTGATTTCAGACTTATATACAGAGTAATATCTTGGACAACCGACAGGGAGACTGCTGTACTTCAAGGCAAGAAGAAAGGTTTTACATGCTTTTTTTTTTTTTTTTTTTTTTTTTTTTTTTTTGGTTTTTCGAGATAGGGTTTCTCTGTGTAGCTTTGCGCCTTTCCTGGAACTCACTTGGTAGCCCAGGCTGGCCTCGAACTCACAAAGATCCGCCTGGCTCTACCTCCCGAGTGCTGGGATTAAAGGCGTGCGCCACCACCGCCCGGCTAGGTTTTACATGCTAAGCTAGACAAAAACTGGGTTCCGTTGGTTACTTTTCCTCATTGCTATGACAGAATACCTAACAAAGGCAACTTAAGGGAGGCAGGGCTGATTTGGGCTCACCATTCCGAGGGCACAGTCCATCATGGTGGGGGAAGGCATGGCAGTAGGAGTGTGGAGCAGGTGGTCACATGGCATCTGCTGCCAAGAAGTAGAGAGAGATGAGAGCTGGTCCTCAGCTCCCTTTCAGATTCCTTCTGTTGGCTCCAGGATCTCAGTCAATGGTCCTGCTTCAGCTAAACCTTTCAAATAACACTGTCATTGAAACATCTAGAGATGTGCTTCCAGAATGATTCGAAATACAGTCAAATTGTCAATTAGGTTAACCATCACATGGGCTGTAGCCCGTGGAATGTGCCCTAGGCTTTCTAAAACATTATTAACATGTCAAATGTCCATCATTTGCAGCCTGGGTGTCAGTGGACAGCAGGAAACACTCATCTGACTATTTTAACAACTTCGTTGTACAGAGTTTAAAGTCTGGACCATTTTCCCAATGTCTTCCATAAAGTTGGGTATATTCACATTTACTTTTTTTATATTTTATAATTCTCATAGCTACCCTTAAAGGTTGGTCAAATTATTATTCCTACTTTCTAGATAAGTAAACTGAAGAAATAGGGTATCGTAGTTCATTTTATGAAACTATAACAACATATGGAGCCTATAAAGCATAAAGAACAGAATTTAATTTGTCCTCAGGAGTGAGTCAAACGCCTGTATCTACACATATTTACTCACAAGAACCATATGGATTGGGCATATATCCAGAAAACAACCACCACCACCGCTGCTAGAATATCTCTAACTGGCCTCCAACCTCAAGGCCCACACCACTCCTGTGCCATCCTTCACATCACTAGAACCTGCCCAGCAGTTAAGGACTGAGTCAGCCACCTCTTTAGTACTCAGGCCTATATGCCTATATTCGTCCCTGGAACCACCACTTGCTATAACATGTCCTCTCCTCCCCAGCTTTCTCATCTGTAAAGTAAGGATATAACCACATCTACTGTTGCAGTCTGCTCAGACTACTATAAGAAAATGCCATAGACCATGTGACTTGTAAGCAAATTGAAGTTTAGTCTTACACTTGTCAGTTATCAAGGCAGGTAAACAGGATGGGAAGCCTAAGACTGAGGGTCCAACAATTCTGAGTCTGTTGAGACCCTGTTTCCTTATACCAAATGTCTTCCTGATGTACCTTCAGCATGGTAGAAGAGACAGGAAATTTTCTGGAGTCTCTTTCACAAAGTTCCTAATCACAATCACAAAGCCTTTGTTCTTAAGACCTTATCACCTACTAAAGGCCTCATTTCCTAACACCATCAACTTTGGAGTCAAAAATTAAAAATATGGGTTAGGGTGAGGGGGCACACATTTTTAGATCATAACATAAAATTCAGAGCATTGTAAAGACTAATTCCTTGACTTGGGTAAGGCTTAAAGACCAAGATAAAACCCCATTATGTGTTCCATCAATATCTGGAGGAACAGGACAGCTTCAGACAGCATGATCAAGAGCTTCCTCCCTGCTCTGCCCTGAAGAGTAATTCCCACTGGCTAAGTAACTTTCTCAGTACTACATTTGTGATGGTTAGTCTTGACTGTCAACTTGATTGAATTGAGAGACACCTAGGAGACTAATAAAACATACCTCTGGGTGTGTTCATGAGTATGTTTCCAATGAGCCATGAGGGCTCTGACTTAATCAGTGGTTTAATCCATTATTAGATTTATAATACAATGGCATTATTGAAAGGTAGAGGAGGGTTGACGAAAATAGGTGACTGGAGGGCATGCCATGGAAAAACATATCTTGTCTCCTGGCTCTTTCCTGCTTCTTGATTGTCAGACAGTGAACAGCCTCTGCCACAGGGTCTAGACACAGTGAAATTCTGCCTCACCTCAAGCATAAAGCAATGAGTCCTCTGAAAGTGTGAGCCAAAATAAATCTTTCCTCCTTCACATTGTTTCTCGCTGGTATTTTTGTCATGGGAACAAAAAGTCTGGCTCGTACAGTAACTCCTATCACAGTGCTTCTCACCCTGTGGGTTTCGACCCCCTGGGGGTCATATGTCTGATATCCTGAGTGTCAGATATTTGTATTACAATTCCTAACCACAACAAGATTAGAGTTATGAAGTAGCAATAAAATAATTTTAGGGTTCGGAGTCACCACAACATGAGGGTTATATTAGGAAGGTTGAGAATTAAAGGGTTACATTGTTAAAAGTTACATTATTAAAGTTACATTAGAAAAGTTGAGAATTAAAGGGTCACATTGTTAAAAGTTACATTATTAAAAGGTTACATTAGGAAAGTTGAGAATTAAAGGGTCACATTGTTAAAAGTTACATTATTAAAAGGTTACATTAGGAAAGTTGAGAATTAAAGGGTCACATTGTTAAAAGTTACATTATTAAAGGGTTACATTAGGAAGGTTGAGAATTAAAGGGTCACATTATTGAAAGTTACATTATTAAAGGGTTACATTAGGAAGGTTGATAATTAACCACTACACTAATAGAAAATGATGGGATGAGTTGACCACCAAAGCCTTGCTTGTTCATGTTCAAATGTCTCGTTCTGGCTTTGGGCCCTTTCCACTTGGTATCCATTTCATAAAAAAACATTTCCACTGTATTATCCTCACTCTTGGGATGCTGAATAAATCCTGTCACACAGGTTAGTCCTCCATGGATGCCACAGATGTAAGTTCTTCAAGTTGGCAGATATATCTTTGGAAGTACATAACAAGTTGCAGGCCAACCAGGGCCACATAGTAAGACTTTGAGAATTGATAATAAATAAATATATTTTAATTTGTAGGAAGATAGAAGACTCTCCCTAAGAGATGAATAAAGTAGAAAACATTGGCTTTAATCTTTAAAAAATAAGGGGGGAAAAGGCTTCCACTAAGAATTGGGTTCATTAGAAATGCAAATCACAACCATGAGTTCGTTTACCTAAAGTTACCTTTCTGTAAGAATTAGAGATTTCTTCTCTACACTGACGTTCCTCAAGTGGTCACTAGAAGCTGTTGCTAAGGACTCAAAAATACTCACCCAAGATTATGAGGATTCCACAGTCCTCAAACTCTCCAGGTCTTTCTGAAAGTACTCTTGATTGATAATTTTTACCAAGAACCACAATTAAAGTGCAGCCATTCCAAATCTAGTAACTGTACTTTCCAGTATCGAAGAAGATCAACTGAGAACAACTGTCTTGCCTAATGATACTGCTGAGCCACAAAAACAATGTCCCCAAAACCTCTGGGAGCACAAAGTGGAAGAGTTGCCCACAGCAGTTGATGAAGTCCCTCTTTCGGGTCCCTCATGTGCCTGACAGACCTGCTGCTTCTGGTTCCCTGGCAGGAGAGCATCACTACAGACCTAACAGGGATGAGCAAACAGTCAAAGGGTCTGGGCTTCAGTTGGAGAAAACAACCCTCTGTGAAGCCAGAACCTGATATCATCAGAAGACCAGTTTCAATCCTGCTCTGTTATTGGAGACGCTGTGAGAAATCCTCTACTCTCAGTTTCCTCATTTCTAAGGGAAAATAACACCTGTCCATCAAGAAATACCACCCTGCAATGAGGTCATGGGTAATCAAATGTCAGGTTGTTTTCTTTTTCCCTAAATCAATGTTCCCCAGGGTGGCACACAAACTGTTAGTGGTACATCATAACATTTCCTATCATAATTGCTTTTTCATTTTAATACTCACAAAATTTTTAAAAGGCATTAGAAAATTGTAAGGAGGGTGTCTGCCTTTGGAGGTTAAGTCAAAAATAGACTCAAACTACGTTTTCGCTAGTTCTTACAAAGTAATAAGTAGATAGTAAAGAAATAGTGAGGCACCTTAACAGGATATAAGCATATAAAGCAATAACTTAAGAAAAAAATGTAAGATATTGAAAAGGAACATGCTTCCAATTTCAATATATTTTTACATTTATTTATTTGGGGACCAGTCACAGTGTCCATGTGGCTGTCAGACCAATATATTTTTACATTTATTTATTTATTTTGTGGATGGTGGAAAATCATATGCCACAGTGTTCATGAAGAGGTCAGAAGACAACCTGTAGGAGTCAGTTCTCTCCTCTTCTAGAATGTGGATCTTGGGTCATTAGACTTAGCAGCAAGCGCCTTCACTCAGAGAACCACCTCACCAGTCCCATGATTACAATTTACAAGAACTAATGCCCCCTGGGGTCTCTAAAAAGAGGACCTGAAGTCATAGAGCACTTTCTTCCTAAAAGCCGGGGGACACATCATTTTTAGCCATAGCATTAAAATAGCCGTTCTGCTCCTAAGGACTGGTCTGCTTTGCCTCACAGTCACAGCAAATCATGTAATAGGTTGGGTTTTCCTATTTGTGTTCATAAGAAAAGCTTACATCTCAACACTTAGCACCAGTTGTGAAATACGTATGAATCTGAGTCATGTTCATTGTTTATTAGGCTTATCCCTAACTCTGTTGCTACTGTTTCAAATTTAATTTCTCTTTTCCTTTGAACTTTACCACTTTCCTATATGTTCATAATCTTTTTTTAATGCTGTCCTAAATTTAGAATATGGGAAGATACAAATTTTTGAGGTCCTAAGTTTCTGTTCTTTTTATTATTATTATTTCTTTCCTTTTTATTTTCTTGGTGATATGATTCTCTAGGCTAAAAAAAAAAAAGTCCTTAAATTCAAGGGATTTTTTTTATTTGGAATCTTTCTGTGTCCCTGGAATGGTATTATTTGAGTGTGCTTTAGTAAGAGTGAAACAGTCAGTCCCTTAGTATCATTTTGAAATCCATCCTTGTCAAACGCATGCTTTTCAAAGTTACATAATTATTTAAAAGATCATTATCATCATTAATCGGGACAACCCCATGGACTTTAAAGAACAAGAGGAAGTGGGTGCCGTAGTAATATTGAACTTCCTCTTTTTTTTCCTCAAAAGCCAAAATTTTGCCAACAACAACAACAGGGAAAAAAAAAATCCCAACCTAAAATGATACCAAAACGTGGTGTCAAAATTGTTCAAAATGTCTTAATGTCAGGGAAGCACTTTTTGTTCAGAGTCCACAATACACTGAGCTTCCTAAGAGAGTGGATTTCTCATGACCTATCTCCTGTACTGACCAACATTTTCCCCAGTAGCAGAAGGTTGTATATTTGTTTCTGTGCAACTCCTAATCTTCTTGGTATCTTGACTCCATTTTTTTAAATAGAGACAACTCCTACTCTATTGTGACATAAAGTCACAAACTGTATGAGGATATCGTTACATGTGAAAAGAATCAAACCCAAAGGTCTAGAGAGACATCTCAGTGGGCAAAGTGCTTTCGTTGCAAGCATGAAGGCTGGATATCAGATCCCTAGCACCCACCTCTAACAGCTGTATACAGAAGGCAGAGAAGGCATCATCAGAGCAAGCTGACAAGCTAGACTAGTTGAATTAGCAAGCTCTAGGTTCAAGTGAGAGACCCTGCTTTACCATATAAGATGGAGAGAAACCAAGGAAAACCCTTCACTGGCCTCTGAGCACATGCTCACATCCATATATATACACAGGCATGCACGCACATCCAATTCCAACAAATAAAAGATACAAAGATGGTGGTGGTGGTGGTGAAAGTTGTTTAGAAATTGCTCAAATGGGGCTTGCCTGGCATGCACAAAAGTTTGAGTTGGATCACACACACTGCACGTGGTGGTTCGCCCTTATAATCCCAGTGCTCAGAAAATGAGTGCAGAAGGATCAGAATTTCCAGATCATCTTCAGCTATATAGTAAGTTCAAGGCAAGTCTGGACTATATGCAACCCTGTCTCAAAAAAAAAAAAAAAAAGTGTTCCCCAGATCCCCAGATGCTGATCAAATAGCCAGAGTAGCATGTGAGGGTAGACTTGAAAGATCCATGAAGGCAGAAACAGAAGCATGGTCAGCTCTGTCCTTCTAGTTCATACATTATTCTTCCCCTATCAAGAGTATACAGAAAACTCAAGAGACTAAACATCAAAGAATAAATAAATAACCCAATTAAAACCTGGGGTGTAGGAGTTTGGGCTGATATCTCAGTAGCTAACATGCTTGCCATCAAAGCATGAGGATCTGAGGTCAGATACACAACATTCAATATAAAAAGCCACATATGGGGGTGCACATCTACAATCCTGTTGCTGGCAGGGAGACAGGAAAGACACACACACACACCCAGGGCACAGGTGCTAGATAATCTAGCCAGTTAACATGTCCTAGGTTCCATGAGAGACCCTGTCTCAAAAAGTCAGGTGGGAGGTGACAGAAGAAGACACCCAATGCTAACTTCTGATGTGGACTCTGGCCTCCACATGTGCATGGGTGGGGCAGGCACATGCATGTACACACACACACACACACACACACACACACACACACACACACCTTTTAAAAAGAAAGAAAAATGGCCAATGGAACTGAACAGACAATTCTTAAAAGGATAAATACAAGCAGCTGATAAATGCTTAAGTGTTCATCCTTAGATGGATCTGAGGAATACAAATTAAAACAATTTTAAGATTCTATCTCACTCTAGTCACAATGATTATTATCAAAAATATAAATGACAACAAATGCAAGCAAGGATGTGGGGGAAAGGAAGCCTTTATTCGGTATTAGTGGGAGTTTAAACTGGTGCAACCAGTGTGAAAATAGAGTTTCTCTAAAAACTAAAGGTTGAACCTTATGAACCTACTATGCCACTCCTAGACACTCAAAGGAGACCATATCCCATGACATCATGACCACATGCCTGTACATCTGTGTTCTCTGCTGTTCTATTCGTAATAGCTAGAAAGTGGAACCATCCTAGGCATCCATCAACAGATGAATGGATAATGAAAATATGCTACATACATACAAAGAAAAATAGAATTATAAAATTTTCAGGGAAAGGGTTGAAACTGGGAAATATACTGAGTGAGGTATACCCAGGTCAAGAAATATAAACAGCATGTGTTCTCAATATGTGAAACAGCACTGAGAATGTTTAGGTTTTTATATGTTTAAGTTGGGGTGGGTATCTGTTCAGGCTAGGAAGCCAGAAATGCAGTGGGGCTGTCTTAAAGAGAGTGAGAGTAAAACAGACGAGATCTGGAAGTCCAGTGGGAGAATACTGGAGATGGACCCGTTTAAACAGAAATAGGGTGAGGGTGCAGGAAAACGGAAGAGAGTTAACTAAACTAGGATGTACGAAAAGGCCATACAGAAACCCCTTACTATAGAAGCTAACTGAAAACATAATTCACAACGAAAGAAAGACTATTTTAATGGAGGTACCCTGCAAGGGTGGCTAGTGCTACTCCCAGAAGCAGAGTTTTTTAAAGTTAAAACCCAGCAGTCAAACTTGGGTATCCCTTACGTGTGTTTGGCCACTGAAGCCCCTGATGTCCCCGAAACAATACAGGCTAATGTTATTGTTTTTGGTTGCCCACCAGAACCAGACAGTAAAACCGTATTGCTGAACACACCAACCCACTTTGGTTGCAGGCCATTGAGAAATCAAACGGGAGCTGAGTTGAAAGATTCTTCCCCTACTAGCTAGTTTTCGTAGTGCTGGAAGGTGCTAGAAAGCTGGGGGGAGGGGGGGAGAAAAGACATCAAATGTCCTACTAGCTGCAAACCTTCATGCCAGAATATGTGTATCTGTCAGTCAAGACACATACTAGCACAGTCGTGGATGTTTGTGGAGCAACTGATTACTGTCTGATTGGACTTGAGACCCAGTCCACAGGAGGGACTCATGTCTGTATTGTAAACCTGGTCAGAAGATCAGAGCTAGAGAGTCATAGACCCTAATAGGGAAACTAGTGCTGTTGTTCTGCTAAATTGACAACTTGTGCCCGTCAAGTTATCTTAAAAGTTGTGTTTGTTCCCATAGATTAGTGCTGTCCTCAGCTTTGGTCAGAGAAACTTCCCCTTGCAGTGAGAAATGGTTACTACAGAGACTCAGATGTGGTCAAAGTGCTGAGAATAAGTGACTGTCTTGTCAAGCATTCAGCCCTAAACAGGACACCTGCATCACCCCTTCCAAGAAGTGTAAATGTGGAGGTCTCTGCAAATGCTACTTCCAGCAGAGGAACGATCTACATAAGGCAAGAAGGAAATCCAGTTTAACACAACTTGGTTAGCTAGTGTTAGTTCAAACTTCAAGAGTCTGACCCTGAGCAGTTTATTTCAGACATATTTAAGTCTAGTACAATCTTGGAAAAAAATTTCCTGGTAACAACTATCTCAATCCCATGTGTACAATAAAGCTTAAGGAGTGACTCCATCATAACTTTTCAAAGTACATGTGATCTCTACCATGAAGATGGGTTCTATAGCTTAAGGGCCCAGGGTCTGGTGTGTTCTTGGCCATACATATAGTGTGGAGGTCACCAGGCTATAAAGTACCATCTATGACATCTCCCCTAAGAATGGGTTCTATTGACTGAGAAACAAAGCTAAAGACAGAAGTCTAGGGACGAAGAGTCCGGGATACACATAATAGTCTGGGGGATTTGAGTGTGGCCTGGCCCACCAGATAGCACAGATGACCAGGCTACTAACAACATCCACTCCCAGCCTTCGGGTGGAAAACAGGTAATCACATCCCTTCTGTTGAAGAGACAAGCCTGTGGGCTTAACACTCCTGGTTTCCTTAGTGCTTATCTGTGAGCACAAAGACCTCATGCCCTCTATATGTATATGCACACACATGGACAGAAATGGATGTGTTACAAGGCACATGTGACTGTGGAGAATGACAAGTCTCAATATCTACAATTAGCAAGCTGGGGACTCAGGAGACAAGTCCAAAGCCTGGTCTGACAGTCACTCAGATAAAGCCCATGTTTCAGTCTAAGTTAAAAGACTGGCAAAAGTTGGTGTTACAGCTCCAGTAATTATAAGAGTATGGATCTCCTATGGCTGTGCAAAGATTCAATAAGATGACAATTTCAAGCATATGAACATTAGCTCTTATAAATGTTAGCCCTTAATATCAGAGAGCCTCTGGGTATTATTCAGTTCAGTAGGGAGTCAACCTTGGAAAATACTTGAATTTATTTTACTACCACAAAATTATTCTTAAGTTAATTAAAGGGCTTGCACCTATAACCCTAGCACATGGGAAGGTTGATGCAGGAGGATTGCCATGTGTTGAGGCCAGACTGAAATACATAGTGAGGCCCTAGAGGTGTTAAGGACAGCCCAAAACTCAAAAGAAAGGAAAAAGCCCTCTAGAATGAGGAAGCCCTCCCTAGTGTACACTGCTCCTGTTTGCCACCTGCCCCACGCATGCTAACATCACCTCACGTGGCACTTGCCCTTTGGAAAACACTAGACCAGAAGCCCCAGGGGATCTGGTTCCTAATTTTTGTGCCTTTCACTCGTAGTGCCAGCTTCCCAGCAGAGGATTCCAGCAGGCTAGGTGGAGAACCCCTATTCACCTCCCTCATCTCTTGTGGAGGGATTCCAAATACTTGTATTGACATCACACGATCAAGCCTGTCTTTCTATTTCAAAACGAATCTCCCCCACAGCTTACAGTTGAAAGCCTTAAGGGAAAACCACATCTGTCTTCTTTCATTTCCTCTCCAGAAGCCCCTCTTTTTTTTTTTTTTTTTTTTTTTTTTTTTTTTTTTTTTTTTTTTGCCTACCCAGGAGTGTCTGGCTTTGGAGAGAGGTTGGGTCAGCCTTGCCCTTTTGGCTCATGAGTGAAGTATCAGCAGGGCAGGGAGAAACAAGAGAAAGAGCAGAAAGGCACATGACTGGCCAAGTGCCTTCTGCTACCTGCTTCTCTCCTGTCTCTCCTTTGGACACATACGCACCGAACTACAGGCTGTCCTGGAGGAAGCAGGGAGTTGAGACTGAAAGCTGGGTTTTTGAGTGGGGACTCCAGGGCTCCAAGATATTGTTTATTTTGTCCTCTGTCCTGGGTGTCACCACCAGAACCGGCTGCCTGCCCCACAAAGACTTGGGTGCGAGGATGTCCCCAAAAGAACATGGCAGCAAGAGCAGACAGACCAGCTCCCTAAACAGAGAGTCAACGAGGCTCCTGGCCTCTCCCTTTCTGTATTTAAACCTCAAATGGTGACACGCTCTCCACCAGCGGATAGCCAGGCTCTGTACGGTCTCACCAACAAGCCTCTTCTCTCCTGTTTCCCACAAAGACTTAGGTCAATGTCCAGGTCACCTCACCACTCCCAAAGAGCCTTTTATCTTGCTATACACATAGTCTAGAGGGCCCTTCTGCCCCATTCCTTCTGTCCGTCTATGGCCTTAAAGCCAATTATAAACATCACCTCAACTGTGAAGCCTATGATAACTCTCCCTATCAAATCATAATGATAATGTAATTGATTCAAATGTCCTCAATACTAATATTTATTGAGTGCTTCTCTAGGCAGGCACTGAACTTAAAGCTCACATACATGATATCAACCATATTACGGAGTAAGTGGTATCTCATCACTTCTGCCTAGGCAACTCTTATCTCTATGTTATCAATCAACACACTTGCTCTTTCCACATCTCCTTTTCCTCAGCCATCGATGGGACTCAAGCAACCCATTTTAGTCTGGTTGTTGTACGGACGGCATGAGGCGCATAGTACCTCAGCACATAGGCTATGCTCGGTAAACACTGTGACATCTTGTAAAAGTATATAGGTTGATGTTGAGAGTATTCCCATTTTACAGATGAAGAAACTCAGGCAACAGAGAGACTGAGTAAACAGCCCACATTCAGAGAAAAGCAACATTTTTACTTTCCTCCTAATTGGGTTTTGTTCACAATGTTCAACCACCCTTGCCAATAAATTATACATCTGTGGTCTCTCCTTCGCCATTCCTTAGGTAGATATTCACCCCAGGGCACAACTGACTACTGTCCCCTAGACACTCAGCTGTAACGAATCTTTTTCTGTCCCACAAGCCAGCTCCCAAATAATGACATTGAGACTTCTTATTAATTATGAAAGCTTGGCCTATAGTTTAGGCTTGTTCCTAACTAGCTCTTATAACTTAAATTAACCCATTTATATTAATCTACATTCTATCATGTAGTGTTACCTCTCTTTCATCTTACTTTCCTCTCCATGTCTCCTGGTGTTTCCTGCTCACCTTAATCCTCCTCTTCTTCCTTTCCTATACCTCCTGCCTAGCTATTGACCATTGAGCTTTTTATTATACCAATTACTATAATACACCTTCACACAGTGTACAAATATGCTACAAGACCCAGCCCTGGATTTTCTTGCCTCATTGCTTCCTGCCCATCCATCCTGTCACCTTCTGATTTTGATATAATCCAGCCTTCTAATCCATGATGAACATCTCTACCATGGAATCTGCCTTTATCTACCCAACTGGGCATGATCCTCCCATCTCTTAAATTCCCCCAGCACATGTCTGAACTGTGAATATTCTTTACTTTGTCTCCTTCATTGTCTTCTGGGTATTTCATTTCTTTATCATGCTAAACACTGAAGTCCGTATAAAATGAGTTTTTCTCTCAATCAAATGCAGTAGCATGCTGTCAATAAAAATGTTTTGAATGAATAGATAAACAAATGCATTTGTTTCCATTTTTTAGACCCTTGCCTCCTGATTGTCTTTATATATTGAATATAAATATTTAAATACATTTATATACACATTTGGCCTGAGTACTTTAGCAGAAATAAATATTTGTTGTTCTCATTTTTTTCTGAGAACCAAGGAGATACCAGAAGTCATGTTCATTGTTGTTTGTGGTATAGAATTCCAAGTTATATTACTTCTGGACAAGTCTCATGTATTCTCCTCACTGTTGCATCGAGTCAGGACCATCTAATTCAACACAAACTAAATAGACACATTTGTGTCTATTTAGTGAGTAGAGTGTCTTATAACTTAAATTAACCCATTTATATTAATCTACATTCTATCATGTAGTGTTACCTCTCTTTCATCTTACTTTCCTCTCCATGTCTCCTGGTGTTTCCTGCTCACCTTAATCCTCCTCTTCTTCCTTTCCTATACCTCCTGAATTTGAGGACATTCACAGGGGATGTGACTTCCTACTATTTGATGCCTCCAGTGCCACTTTGTATCATACACATCACAATTCTTAGGTTTCTTGACCTCTAAAAGGCCTGAGATTTGCCTTCCCTATAAGTTTATCATGAGATAAACTTCCCTTTATTTATCATGAGAAATGGTCTTTACATCAAGTCTTAGTTCCAGAAAGTTCTAATGGAAACATCAAAGAATCTGAACAAAGGAATGTTCATTCCAAATACAGTAATGTTGAGGGCATATGGAAGAAGATAATATCTATGTATCTGGAAATGTAATTGATGGTCGCTTTCATGTGTTAATGACTTATGACTCGGGTTTGGAGAGGTAACTCAGCTTTCTACTCCTGCAGAGGACAGAGTTCCACGGGTTTGGAGAGATAACTCAGCTTTCTACTCCTGCAGAGGACCGAGTTCCATTCCCAGTACCCACATGGAATAGCTCACAAACAGTTCCCATGAATCTGAAGCGCTCTTCTGACCTCCACAGGAACCCACACACATGTGCGCACACACACATGCATGATCACACACACAGGAAAAATAAACCTTTATAGTCACCAAGAACACTGAGGTCTCAGAGTATCCAAAGGCAATGTTCTCTCAAGTGTTTCTGTCAGTAGAGTATTTCCTCCGTTGACTATGTGACCATACTTACTCGTGTAACTGTGTGACTAACATATGTACAACTAGGTGACCATTGTTCCAGACACTGAGGACAAGATAGAAATGGAAAAAGTAAGAAGGCTCATGGCTCAAAGAAACTTGCAAAGTGTTCATTCTGGGGGGCAAAAATCTGTATGTGAAAGGCAGGCTTTCTGCGTGAAGTTCTATCTATATCACTTAACCTTCACAACAGCTCTTTGCTGTGGGCCTTCCCTTTAACTCACATAAGGAGCAGCATCCAGTGACTGATGGTCTTACCCAACATCATAGAAACAATACACTGTAGAGTTGGCATTTAAGCATCTGGACTCTTGGGAACTGTTATATTTAAGTGCGCCCTATATATACTGGAAAAGCTGGCATCCATATGTAGTCAGGAAACAAAATACAGTTGTTATTCATTTACCCACTCACTACAACACTTTTATTGACAGTCTAGTGTATGACTGTATGTGTTTGTGAGCAAACCTTCTCAGATAGAAGTTTTCAGCTCAGCAGGCAGACAAGGCAAACACTAAAAGGGCATTAAGCCAAACAGGGTAAGAGAAGTAACCTGACTCAGAGTTGAAATGGATACCTATTACTTATTAAGTGGCGCAATGCTATTCATTAAGCAATGCTGCTTACCATGCTAGAAAAGCCATGAGGTACAACAAAACCCAGTATCAGCATTTATTAAAGGAAGGGAACAGAAGGGGTACGCATAGGCCTATGGGATGATTGTGCAGAAAGAGAGAGGAGGAATAAGTAGAACCTACTTTTATAGGTCCCCCCACCCCGCACATAAGCATATAGGCTTATGTAGCTATGTCACACATGCTCATAGATACATGATCACGCAGCACACTTCATAGGACGGAAGGCCCTGGGATGACTGAGCATCTTGCCTGCCTACTGGACAGCACATGTGAGGTTATGTAGCTGGGGGAGTGGCTAGGAATTCTAACAATACCTCATTTAAATATCACTGTTTCCCATTTCCACTTCCTCTACAATACAGTATTCTTTTTCTGCATGAGTTAATCATCATAGCCAATTTCTTCATGTCATAGTGTGGCAAAAGGGAGTGGTCCCAGATGGCCACACCTTCCAAAGAGAACTCAAACCATTTCAGTGTGATGACTATAAGTGCTAATTTCTAACCTGAAGTTGGTGTGGTTTTCTTCTCCCTAAAATATAGAAAGAAAAAAATAGTTTCTCACCCTGGTCATCTGCAAGACAGGAAGGAGGTGGCTTAAGCCAATCTGGTAGTTGACCCACATTCAGAATGTAGTACCTATGCCTGAAATATTGACCAATGAACACATACCTTACATTTGAGTGATGGAGTTCTCCATCCCATCACCCAGAGCAAGCCATGACAAAGATGATGTAAGAAAAATCTCCCTCTGGTTTCACCAGTGACTCCGCCAGCCAGCAGGATTTGCATACATTATGTCACAGAGAAAGAAAAAGTTGAATGGACTTCAAGTCAACTAGTTCTACCAGCCGTGGTCCCTTGAGACTGTGGTAGTCATATTGCATCACGGCAGTGGGGTATTCCACAGGCAGAGGTCTGACCAGGAGCCCTCACACTTTCTCCCACCAAGAACAGGAACCAGCTGAGGAAGCAGATGAGAACAGCCAAAGGAATGTGCCGAACTGGCTAGGGGTTAGGTTTCTTCTGTGCATTTCAACTCTCCTAATCTTTGATTTCCTCCTGACAGAGTGCTCCTAATCACAAGGGCAACGCCTAGAGTTTACCAACTTACCTGCATGTCTGACCAAAAACAGCCCTTCCTAAGCTCAGCATGTTGCATATTCATTTCCTGTTGGTTCCACCTGATGCTCTTGCTTGCTCTTGTGTCTCTTGCCCTTCTTCTCTAGCCAAAGGAACCGGACTATGTTTAATGTTTGTTGATGATTTCGAGGCGATGGGATACAATTCCAAAAAGAGTGACTGATGACTGGGGCAGAGGAGAGAGTTCAGTTAGTAAGGTGCATACTTGCCTTCTAAGAATGAAGACTGGAATTTGATACTTGGAGCCCACATTAAAAAGCTGAGTAGGAGTGCTTATAATCTCAGCATTGAAGAGCTGGGCCTTGCTGGTCAGGCAGGCTATTCTATTGGGTGCATTCCAGTTCAATAAGAGACCCTGAAATAAATAAATAAACAAACAAACAAACAAATAAAGGTTGCATCTGAGTAACAGCACCCAACATTATTGTCTGGCCTCCACACACACATACATGTGCACATGCACTCCCACATACATGTGCCCCCACATAAGCACACACAAACAAAAAAAAATGAAAGAAAAGATAACAGAATTCCTTTTCAGAATTTTCATATAAAATGTGCTTAGATATTATTTAAGAAGGAATGGATGGTGATCTTAGTTTCCCAGTCTGGAAACAATATGCATTGCTGTGTGCTTCCCAAACCCTACTGGTTCACCCCAGGGTTGCCTATTCTCAGGAGTGCCGGAAGGTATTTGAAGTCTCCAAGGCACACCGGATATACAACTATTGGATGCCACACAAACAAGAGTGTTCACAGTTTAAATCCTAGCTCATGCCACGTCCCCTTCCATAATGGCACGTTTGGTGGGACCCATGCTTTCAGCTGTAACAAAAAGTAAGCGCTACAGCGAAATCAGTGTGGGACAGAAAACGAGGACAGTGTTTTCCAGGAGGTTCCAGAGCTGGAGGAACTGAACTGTCAAACACACACACACCGCTAGGTAACTGTGGGGATCTGAGAATGCAGCAAAAAGACTAGTTACTTCTTTCAATTTTTTCCCCAAGAGTCACTAAGATGGTTTATAACACCAGTTGTTTTTTGTTGTTTGTTTGTTTTTAACTAAATATAAAACTGCTAAATATTTCTTTTGGCCTGTGGTGCATGATAATACACTCAGTTACTCAGGGATCGGTAAGCTAGGTGATGTGGAATTTCTACTTGGGTCAATCTTTTGTTGTTGTTTGTTTTTCTCAGCTCCATGGGCCTTACTAGTCCCAATCTTCTTGTTACAAAGTATGGTGGAGTGTGTGTGTGTGTGTGTGTGTGTGTGTGTGTGTGTGTGTGTGTGTGTGTTGTCATGGATATTTCGGTTCAGTGATTTTCCCATCGTCCCATGCTGCATGCCCACTTCACAGGGCCATGTAGCTTCACATCTCTGTGCTGCCTGCCTCAGCCTCTCTGAGCATCTCTCTCTGCCCTCTCTTAATTTGCTCACATGGGCCTCCTTTCAGATCCTCAAACACCCCAAGCCCTTTCCCATCCTCGGAGCTTCTTGCTGGTTCTTATCCTAGTCTACCCTTAGGTCTGTTCTTAAATGTCACCTCAGCAGAGAGAGACAGGCCCCTGTCTCTCAAAAGCAGACTGCTCCTATAGCTCTGACATTCTCTGAATGGTAGGGACCCATTCATTTCCTTCACAGCACTGTGTCTGCTCAGCACGCCCTTTCCCTCAGTGTAAAGGGGTGCTGATCACAGGTCTCCTCCCCTCAAGGATGCACAGATGCTTGAGTCCCAAATAAATGTTTGCATCATGTTTGCATAGAATTTACACCCATCCTCCTGAACATTAAATCATCTCTCCATGGTATATTACACCAAATACAATCTAAATGACACAGCTCTCATATTGTACTTTTTAATAATAAAGGACCATGTCTGCACATGGACAGTCAGTATTTGCTGGGGCTTTTTTTCCTCTGATGTAATCCATACTATTCTCATGCAATATAATTCAACAGTCTGAGGATGGTTGAATTAGTGAGTGGGGAATCAATCTATGGATACAGAGGGCTGATGGTTCATGCTTAGCTCCCTAAAAAAAGAGAGATCGAGGCTGTTCTACTCACGGTTGTACTCATGGAACCCTACTATCGTGCCTGGTACACGATCGTCACATGATCAGCGTCAGGTCCAAAAGAAGTTCAGGGTAAATGGCTAACTGTGTCCCCTATTAGCATACCAAAGCACGCGCTGGCCTCCAGGCTCTCTCAGCATGGCACGTACCTGTTTCAGAGTCCACACCAGCTGGCATCCTGGCTCCTCTCAGCTCTTCGAATCTGGCCCCCTATCCTACATTCCTCCAGCTCTTGGGCTCCTTTGCCCCCACACCCAGTTTCTCATTTCTGTATAACCCTGCCATTCAGTCATTCAGTCATGCACTCTCTTGGCCCTCTCTCCTCTTTGTTCTCTCCTTCTCCCTCTTCCCCCCTCCTCTATCTTCTCTCCTCTCCTCTCTTCTCTGGCTCTCCCTCCACCTCCTCTCATGGCCTGGTTCAGACTATTGGCCATGTTCAGTCCACTACTTTCTCTCCCTGCTCTGACTCTTCCAGATGCCTCTGACTGTACTCTCCCTCACATCTACAATAAAAATCTTCCCCTCAACCATACCTTGAAGCAGCCATGTCCTCACTTTACACCATAAGTAACTCTTAGGGCTGGGGAACAGACCAGTGGTAGAGCTTTTGTCTAGCATATATGAACTTTGGGTCTGATCACTAGCATCAAAAAATAAAAAGTGAAATAATAGTGATGGGTGGGGCTGGAGAGGAAGAATTCCAATTCTGTCCTGCTCTCTGTGGGCATGCTGCAAGTTTCTGCTTCTCTCTAGTTTCTCTGTGTCCTTGCCTGGAAAGCGTTGTTATGAGGCCTAACTGTTGAGCTCTGAGGCACTGTCTGGCAAGATACAAGCGTTCTAAATATGTTAGCTGCTGTGATTAGGAAGAACTTCCCAGTCTGACCCGAGTTCCCACATTCCATTGCTAGGGGAAGTTTCTGCCTCAGAAACTGACCGAGGCATGTGACTTTTGCAAACTTCAGAGTACAAGGCTTGCTACAAAGAGTAGTGTTGGGTAAATGATTCCCAGGTACAGGCCTCAGCCTTGGCTAGAACCTAAAAGACTCACTAAGGGACTTTGATTGCCCGGGTGGACAGGGCTGAACTGTTGCCAATCGGTGTCCATGGCAGCAGAGGTAGGGGTGCTTTCTGGACCCCACCCCACCCCCACAACCCTTTTCCCTTTCCATCAGACCTCTTTGGTGTTTGTGAATAAGCAGCCCAGAGCCCCCTGGTGTCTTTCCACTTATACCTGGGCAGCCCAAGGCCCAGAGTCACTGAAGGTTGCCAAGAAGAAAGGCCATGTGACTCTCTCTGCCATGGGAAGGAACACACGCACCGTTTGTCACCTGCTCACTGCAGTTCCTCTTTCCTGGACCTCATTCTCACAACGGTCTCAAACAACATTCTCCCCAACAACTGTCCCCACCTCGTGGTTCTCCGATTCCCACATCTCAGAAAGCCATTTAGTCCTTTCGCCTTCTGTGCAGGGTTTAGCTAAGGACAAGCTTTCTGTTCTATTAACATAACAAAGGGTGGCCTTGTGTGACAGATGGCACTGAGGAACTCAAACACAGGATGTGCAACCGTCCCAGTTTCTCTATCAACTAACTCCATTTTCCACGGCAAGCTGAATTTATGCTCTGAGCCTCTGTTTCCTCCAGTGAAAAGTGAGCAGGACTGTGTCCAGCGCATGGCTGGATTGTGAGGACTTGGTGAGAAAATGCACACAAAGCAAGTACACACCCAGTGTCCGGTCTGTGGGAAGCACACTTAATAAAGCTAGCTGTTGTGTTTTCTCATCTGAATACCTCATTTGTCAAGCATCAGCTTAGACACCTCTCCAGTGCCTCCCTGACCCCATCCAAAGAACTGGGTGCTTCTAAAGCACAATGCCCGACCGTCACAGTGCAGGGCCACTTCCTCTGTGTGGTGTCCTGGTGTTGTGATGGGAGCACACTACACACAGAGACAGTATTTCTTCTCTGGCACAGAGCGAATGATCACTAAAAGATCTTCTCAACTGAAAAATAATCAATTAGTTAAACAGGTAACCAAACAGAGTCAAACTCATTATTAAAATGTTGCTGCTACAAAGCCAAGAATGATGGTCCATCCTAGCACCAAGGAGGCTGAGGCAGGAAGATGAAAAGTTTGAGGCTAGACTGAGCTGCATGGAAATACCCTGCATCAAAGAAACTGTCACTGTATTGACACTATAGATTCATTTAGTAATCAATTCCATACAATTTTATGTTATTTAATCTCAGCAAGAGCTAATATGTATTAACTCGCCTTCTATATGAAACATGACTTGCTTCTTCTATCTGTTCCCTGAGGTAGAGACGATTCGAGTCTCAATTTACACAGCAGGAAACAGATAACAGGAGAGCTGAGGTCATTTACCTATGAGCCCCTAAGTGTTGGAGCAGGGAGCCAAACCCAAGACAGGCCCAGCCCCTGTGTCTGAACACCTCGCTGCCTCCTGATGGAACTAAGGATATGAAATTTCCTTTTCACAAAGTTTCTCCAGCCTCCCTAGGATTCCCACATATCATTCCACGGTCTTTGTTGTTGCTCACATTCCAAGCACACTGAGCTCCAATAGAAAATCCCTGCATCCCGGTATCAGAAAAAAGCCAACAAATAAAAACCATTACTGCATTACACTAAATTTGTGGGTGACTGATCACACTCTACCTCATCCTGAGTTTCTTCAGCTTCCATGCCTTCTTAGGTAGCCCCAGCTAAGTGTAACCCTCCTGGTGATGGTACCTAAGTTTCATGATTTTTCTATCACTCCAGCTAAGAAAGAGATCTTTTTCTTATTAAGCAACCTAAGTAGAATATGTGCCAACTGGTTGCAACATAGTCAAGTTAAGGCCTGAGCTCCCTGTAAAAAAGTGCCATCATGAATAAGTGAAGAGGCTGTTGAGATGGTAATCTCTTGTAATCCCAGTTTGTATTGCAGAAGCGGAGGCAGGAGGGAGCTCAGGTTCAAACCCAGTCTGAGAATTCAAGGCCATCTTAAAATATATAATGAGACTGTCTCAAAATAAAATCAACAGGGGCTGGGAATGTAGTGGTAGAGTCCTTGCCTAGCATGTATAAGATCATGAATTTAAAATCACGATGATGATGGTGGTGATGATGATGATGAAGATGACTACGACAGTGAGGATGACGATAAATGTTTAAAAAGAGAAAATAATAATACAGATACATGAGATTTTTTTTTCAGAACAATATGCCATGAAGTCCCACTTATTAAATGGGACTTTATTTAATCTCAGAAAAACAGAGACTCAACTGTGTGTCCCACGTCACTAGTCCTATGAGAGGAGATGTTTATATTGCAGGCCCTGATTTGGGGTGAGGCCAGTTCTCCCCTGGAGAATCCTCTGCGCTCCAGGACAGTGAAATAATCTGATGAACGGCAGTTTAGCATCCCATGAACGCAGGCACACACCTGATTATTTAATCAGAGTTTGCTGTGTGGATGAGAAGTAGAAAGGAGAACTTCAGATAATCCAGGAGAGGTCATCCCCTGTACCAGCCCCATCCACCTGCTGACTTTGCCTTATTCTACCCAGACCAGCTGTTCCCACATACCTCCCTAGTAACGCCTTTCTACACCTCAGCAGGTGGAGAGCCTAGGACACACCCTCTTCCTTCCGGTTCCCATTACACCCATTCCTTTCACTAGGATTAACCTAGAGAGGGAAAACACTGGGTTTCCACATGCACACTGCCCTGTCCATTTGGGGCACTTACTTTACCCTGTAGTCAGTCCAGTTGAGCAGGCCCAGGTGACCACTGGGATGATGAAACAGTCCTGGCTTTATTCCACACCCTCTGCCTTCCCCTCATGGGCCAAGAGAGGAAGTCTGACAAGACAGAAATATCCTCAGAGTCACTGTCAAGGAAGAAGCTGGTTTGAAGACATCTTAGTCCTTTTAAGAATGAAGCTGAGTCTTCATATTATTCAAAGCATTAAAGGAGCAGGCATATATTTGAAGGACATGTGAAAACCCGAGGGAGCTCATATCGGGCAGCACGTGCTTCTCCATCACCCGGTACATCTCGGTGACAACCTGATGATGTGTAAGGCAGGAAATGTTATATCCAGGAGTACACTCAGTTACACTTGCAGTAGATTCGTGATCTGACCCAGGTCTGCGTCTGAAGTCTAAATTCCTAATCACTAACTCTTCTATGTGACTCATTTGCCCCTTCTCTGAGATCTTTTGTTCAATAAGAAAAAAACGACACCTGGGACTGAGGAGATGCCTCCGTGTATGAAGGGCTTGACACACACGCATGAAGAACTGGATTTGATCCCAAGATCCTATATAAAACTTGACACAACAAAATGTGCCAGTAATCGTGGTGTTGGGGGCATGGAGACAGGAGGATCCTAAGGCTCACTGGCCTGGCCAAACTGGTCAGCTCCAGGTTCAAAAAATAGGACGGTGGGCTAGTGACATGGCTCAGTGAGTAGAGGTGCCTTCCTCTAAGCCTAACAACTTAAGCTCCCCGGGAGCCACACAGTAGGAGACAACAAACGCCTATATGTTGTTTACACATGTGTGCATCTCTCTCTCTCTCTCTCTCTCTCTCTCTCTCTCTCTCTCTCTCTCTCTCTCTTTCTCTCTCTCTCTCTCTCTCTCTCCGTCTCTCTCTCTCTCTACACACACACACACACACACACAAGCACATGCACACTCACTAAATAAAATGTGATTTAAATAAAATGTAATTTAAATTTTTCAAACACACTAAGGTGAAGAACAATTAAGGAAGCAATCCAACATCAACTCTGACCTCCATACATGCCTGCATTTGTACACACGTGCACACATATGAGTGCACACACAAGCAACATGTACACACATACATAAAAAAACAAATATTTTTTTTAAAAGAGTGATACAAGTTCATTGTAGACATTTGGGGGATAATAGGATGCCATTAAAAAAAAAAAACACAAGAATCATCCATCCAGTTACACATTGACACATACACTCTTGATGTTTTCCCTGTGAGAGCGTCTACATCAGTAAGGAGGCAGGCGGGAGTAACAACCATAGCCTTAGGGCAGACACATCTCCTGTACGTGGATGGACTAGGGAGGAAGCCTTATTTCTCATTGTCCAATCACCCTGTTTCTTCATTTTATGTCAGCACTAACCATCAGGTTTACCTAGCCAACACCTATGATTCCCCATTGCTCACCTATTGCCACCTAGTTAGCATATCCATTCCTCTGGGATCAGCACTCTACACCTAGCTCAAAAGAAAACCCAACTTTCAGTCACTGTAAGCATATTCTTCTCAGTAAGCCTGGGTTATAGTTAGCTGGAAGAAAAGGCTACGGGAGCTTCTAAGACAACTTAAGTCTTAAGTGAGACGCACAGGTCTCTCATATTCTTTATCTACCTACCTATCTATCTCTGTATATACATATACATATATATGATAACACACACACACACACACACACACACACACACACACACACACTCCACTCCCTGAATGGCATCCTGGATAGTCTGTTGCCTGGAGCCACAAAGATATCTGTAGAGAGAATCTAGTTGGAAGACTAAGCCCCAAGTCTCTAACTGATCCAGATGTAGAGAATATATTCAGTCGACTTCCAGCCATGGAGACACTATAGGATGCTCTAGGGCTGTAGATGGAACTGTGGTAAAGCTCTTGATTAACATGTGGAAGGTCTGTGTTCAAGAAAACTCTTGGAACTACATTTGAAACCTGGATCATGATATAACTCAAGCATGTCCAGTTCTCACCCACTATATAAAAGGAATTTTCAGGATCATGCATATAATGAGATCCCGCTTAGACAGCCAAATACATAAATACATACAGGAGGCTCAGGGGTCTCTAGAGGAGCACACACTAAAACCTTGGTAATGTTTACTGCTAGGAATCTCTGTATCAAAGCTTCAGCTTCTTATTCAAGGTGTATTTTGGCTTTGGATTTTTGAGACTAGCATGGATGCATGTCTTTGTCTGCATTGTCTAAACACTAATGGTTTTAAAGCATACACAATTTATACTGTATTTGAAATGTATACCAGAAGCTTATAGCCATCTTCTTAGGGCAGACACATCTCCTGTAAGAAGATGGACTGAGGAGAAAGCCTTCTTTCTCATTGTCCAATCAACTTATTTCTTCATTTTATGTCAGCACTAACCAGGGAAGAGGGGTTTGGGTCCAGATATTCTTCCAGTGATTCTCAGCTGCAAAGGGAAGGGCTCCTTGCCACAGTTTAATCTCCATGCTATTGGCCTGATAGCTTGACATGCCTGCTCTGTGTCACCATACCCCCCTCTCTCATAGGAAGAGCACCAGGGGCCCGTTGGGTCTGGATCTGCATGTGATCTGGGAAGAGCTGACAGATTCCTTCAAAGAAATCAGGTCAATGGATGTCGCTTGGCATCATCCTGGAGCCTGGTGGCCTTGTAAAATGTCCAAAAATGAGTGAGGCAACAGATGTCGTGTCAGTCAGTGGGACTCGGGTGTGTAGAATGTCTCAAAACGTCAGTTGTGGTACCCACATAGAACTACCTGATACATTAGTGCCCTAGTTCAAAAGGAGAGCCCTGCACCCCCACTCCAGGTCTACTGAATGAGTCTCCTACTATGAGGTCTAGACAGCTGAATTTTGTTGTCATATGCAGATAGACTTTGAGAAGTACTTCCTCTGTGGGTGAGCTGAACCAATTAAAATAGGCTCATGGGATGAGGTCAAGTTTATCTTACTTATCTGGGCTGCCTGGAGACTCCGAGCCAAATGAACTCAACCACAGCCAAGCAGCTTCATGAGGAAACCTGCTTGGGAGCCCCACTGTTACTCCTCACACCCCTCCCTTGGATCTTCTATTCCTCTAGCCGTCTTTGACCTCGCCCTGTGAGCCACCTAGAGCCCTTCAGGGACAGGGTGGGATAAAACCATCAATAAGCCTAAGGAGAGATTCTTCAGCCCCAGACTTCTTTGCTTGGTGCACACCATGAAATCCCTTTCGTCTTCACAGCTAATCTAAGCTTGGAGGACATTTACTGACCCTGCACCGCAGCTGTGAGGCTCAGAAAGATGAGATAGTTTGCCAGGAAGGTGCTGGATCCAGTTCTCAGACCAGAGAATCTTATGTATTCCCCATCTCTCCTTGGGTGAGATAGGCAGAAATGACCCTGAGCTTTGCATGTAGGATCAGCCTGACCAGCAAAATCTCAGTCATAGAGACTATGACTGCCCTCAGAGTTTTGCCATAACCAGCACATTATTTTTTTTTACTGAGATTTTGTTATCAATCATATATCTCCAAAATTTTGAAGATGCTCTGATAAACACATGAATAAAATATTAGTCCTCTGTGTGTAGGGGGGGTTGTCTTAGCTCCTGTTTGTGTATATTTATAGGGGAAGGGTGTGAGGGCTCAGCAACAGCGAGGCACTCTCTCTAAATTGTTCTATGTCAATTTCATATCACCGTAGCTAGCTGTTCAGTACCCTCTGGTAATTGGTTGGGGGCATTTCAGACTTTATTGCAGACAGATACACATGCACAACCAAGTTGTCACATATTTAAATATTTGTTGTAACAATCAAATTCAGGGAACTGCAGAAAGTCCCTCCTCCCGTGTCAGTTGTGAAATACACACACACATACACACACAACACACACACACACACACACACACACACACACACGCACACTATACAACACAACCAATATGCAATGAAACCTACTTTGTTCACTTAAGAATAATCTTGTATACAAAGCCAGTTTCACTTGAAGCCTAGGAAGCAAAGTTCAGGGAGGCCACTGAGCTACCTTACTATGACTGATGTCTCCACCCTCAGCCCGAAGCGAGGGATTGCAGCTGGGCTGCAGGAGGGAGGAAGTTTGCATTTGGGAAGCTCCGCAGTTCTCACCCAAGTTTCCCGTTTTCCCCCCTAGGCTGGCTGACACTTCGAAGAAAGCTACGCCGGAAATCTTCACCGCCCGAAACCTGACCGGGTCCAGCCTCAGCCCTAGGAACTTCCCAGGCGGCTGGGACCCAGGCCTGGGACAGGAATGAAGAAGCGACCGACCGGGGATGTCCTCGCCGAAGCGCCCTCTGTCGGCAGCTTTGAGAGTGGCCCACATGGGTCTGTGAAGTAGAAGGGCAAGAACTGGTGTTTCTGGGTGAAGACAGGGAAGGGAGTTAACATCATGTACACCATTGCACAGCTCTTTGCAATTTTAAATCCCGCAAAAGGAGAAATTTCTCAGGATTCCTAGGACCATAGATATGTGATTAATGAAATGATATAGTCTGGGTATCCAAAAGGATGACTTTTGAGTATGGGATTGGTCATCTGAAAGCTTGTCTGTGGCTAGTTCAGCTCCTGTTATCATGGGTCCATGAGTGACAGCATAGGAGATATGTCAATACACAGTGAATCTTATTAGTCGTCCACCTCCCCTGGGCTGCCTCTAGACAGAGACAACAGAGGTGTGTCTGTGTGTGTGCATGGATGGTCATAGCTTCTGAACCCAGATGTTAATAGGGAAAGCTGGCGCAGACACAATAGACTCTTTGCTGGTCATCTCATCTGCCTTGACTTCAGAATTGAAGAGTGTTCCTTAAGTCATTTGACTGTGGCATGAACCATGAATTCAGTTGGGGACATGACCTTCCTTTTTCTCCAGTCTGTGGAATCCTGGGGAGGGAGGTTGGCCATTTGCCGCTTCTATTCACCTTGGACATGATGTAAACAGAAATTAGCATCTGTCTCCTTCCTTTTTCCACACCCCGAAATCATTTCCTCTTACCTGGGATTTCGATGTCTATATTCCTTCTGTGTGATGGATGCACGCAGAGAGACAAGGAGGGGGGAGGAACTTCTTAAAATTCCCCAAAATGTTTTGACACTAGTTTTCAATGTTGCAATTGGGACTAGTCAGTTTCTAGTTTGGGTTTCCATCAGAAAGTTCTGTAGGAGTAGAGTATATAAGCTCTAGGAACAACAGCAACAGCAGAAGGACCAGTCAGTGGTCGAGGCACACCAGACCGGGCAGCCTGTAGCGAAGCAAGGTGAGTACTTTCCTGTTCCCTACCACTAATTCCCTGAGCCTAAAGGCTGTCCAGGTATAGACTCCAGAGTGGGATCGGGGGTCTGGAAGTATCCCTGATGGCTTATCTGCTGGTGAGAACTAGGTACTTTGGGGACAGAGGTTTCAAATGTTCATTTAAAAGTCAGCTAATTACAATATGATGGTGCATACCCGTGATCCCCAAATTTGGGAGCTGGGGGGCAGAATGGACAAATTTGGGGGTTTAAAGCCAGCTTCAGCTACATGATAAGTTTGAGACACTGTCTAAAAAAAAAAGAATGAGCTATTAATAATGTGTATCAACCCTGTAAACAGATGGGTATCTGATAGGTTTGCTTTGTCTATATAGACACATATACACATGTGCGTGTGTTCTTAAGTACTAATGCTTGTCTTTTAAAGAATGTAGTCAAATTCTGTTCTTGCCTTACTAGTGAAAACTTTTTAAAAAGCCTTTCCTGCACCCCTTAAAGTTACTGAATGCCATATTTGCTTCCTTCCCTGTGATGGGCTATAGAGTCAGCTGTGATAGTCAAATTGGATGGCTGGGTTCTGTGGTTCTTTCGGGTTTTTAACTAATTTGGCCACCTCTGCAAAACTGTAAAGCCTTAGTCGTGTTCAAAACTCCTTCCTAAAGGGTTCTAAAATCTGTGAGAAAGGGGACAAAAGATCATCTTCACAGGCTGGTTTCTTCTGCTTGCCCAGGTAAATAAAGTCAGGAGCACTGGAGAGATCAGGTTGATGTCATGTTTTTGCACAGTGACTACTAAGCCTCAGCTGGCAGTTCAATTTGTTCAAGCAGTGTTTCAAGATGAGGTTAGGTTGTCTCCAAGGTTCATTCTGCTCAGATCTAAAATGCTATGAGTATTGCACCAATAATCCATGGACTCCCTCTAGGGTATAAGACAAGACAAACGTGAATTCTGCCATCAGACCTCAGTATGGGGGGCATATGCATTAAAGACGTAACCAAATTATTGCTATTGCAGTAAGTGCTGGAGGAGGAGAAGAGCAGGTATTTGGGGTCCTGGTTTCATTTGGGGATCAAGCTGGCACTTTCTATGAGTTGTTTCATGAACTCCTATCCTGACAGAGTTCCTATTTAACAGTCTAGGAGTATGAGGTTTGACAAAGTCAATACAACTTGTCAGGGTCTCATAACTAACAAGGGGCAGAGCAAGGTCTGCCTGGCTCTGGAACCACGGTCCTTTGCCCATGCCCCTCATGCCATCTGTACTGTGTATTGTTATTTCTGAGCATTTTTACTTTTAAATACTATTCCTCTATTTGTATTAAAAAAATAACAGAATGAAACTTGCAAAAGGGATGTCCACTCAGAGGTCCTGTTCCTAGGAGCATTTGCATACTCTAGGGAGCTGGACCTCTCTAACCCAGGGTTCCTGTGTCCTTTGTGCAAGAATTTCAGGAGTTTAGAACACTAATGAAATCATATTAAACGAACAAACAAACAAAAACTACTGAATCATCAAAACTTGTCATGTCGAAGAATTGTGGAGTGAGAGAGACACAGCTCCCCAGTATCTGAGGCTTAGCCCGAAAGCCAAAGCTTGGCCACATCCTGCACCCTTTCTGCTTGTGTGGCTTTGATTAAGAGGCGACCCACCACCATTTCCACCCTCTGCTGGCATTCTATGATCTAAGATGTAGGTGATGCTGAAACGAAGATTATTCCCTGGACCATTGCCAGGGCTCCCTTCAACCTGAAATATGGTTCACGTGTGATGCTCAAACGCACCTGAGGCCCACAGAAGAAATGCTTGGCACGTAGCCAAAGGGGAAAGTCCCTGCATTGAGAGCAAAAGAGATCACCAGGAGGGGCCAGGCATCTCTGCCTTTTTCCCTTCCCAGAGTGATGCCATCTGGGCTTTACAGTCATGTATAATTGCACCACCTTCCCTGGGCAGCTCTCTCCAGCCTGGCAGATTTTTTAATTTTAAACCTTCTGTATACAAAACAGAAAGAATTTCAAAATTTCCCTTAGTTCTTTTGCTAGTGCAGGGTAACCCGCCATCAGTTGCCTGTTCTACCATGTCATCTCGTTGCACACCTCCCAGCCCTTTAAGACCACATAAATCTTTACTATGTCCTTTTAGAGGTGAAGAGAGTAGGGCTCAGGGGAACAAGACCAACACCACACAGCTACTGAGCAGTAGGGCCAGAATCCAAGCCCATGTCTGCTTGACTCCAAGCTGACGAATGAATCAACCAGTGCCTGTTTCAGCTAGTCCTTGGCTGTATGATAACTTGGACCTGGACAAGGCCTGGTGTCTAGTCCTGTCTCTGTCCTTGGTGATATCTGTAAGGAAAGAGAGGACATAGCAAGGTCCACAAAGGTTAGCAGCAGTTCTGACAAAGGCATGATTTCGAACCAGTGCGTTCGAAATCATTTTTAAGGTATTTGCCTGGAATATTTAAGCCTTGATTCATATGGACTAGACCTGTGGTCTCTCAAATCTTGTCCCTGCCAGATGGCAGCATCCTCCAAGATAGAAGGGAATTAATTAGTCACTAATCACCTCGACCACATTTATGAGTGTGGAATAAACTTCACAGTCGAAAGAATTCTGCTAACCCTGGGTGTTAATCTAGACTGGGTTACAATATAAAACGGTGGCTGATTTATGTACTTCAGTATTCCATGGTGGGTCAGTCAATGTGTTATTGTCTTCTGCCAAAGAATACCTTGATTTGTAGGAGTTCTGGACCCTAAACACCGGCTAACACGTCTGCCTTATAATGTGTTCCATGGACCAGAGGCATCAGCTTCTGGCACCTTCAAGACAGGTTAAATCAGACACTCTGCGATGAGACTCAGCAGTCTTAGGAAGTCTGGGTTATACCATATACTCAAGCTTATGAAATGCTGAGTTTTGTTATGAGGATGAGAGCTAGCTTAGAATTCAGAATAATTTCTGCCTAGGTTTAAAATACCTAAGCCACTACAGGTTCTTGCAAGAACTTGAAAGTTTACCCCTGCATTACTTTTCCCAACCTAACCTGGTCCTTTAGCCTAGGGCATCCCTGTGCTTTCTGCACAATGGGCAGTGATACCACTGCTCAGTGAGAGGGGAGGCAGGGTGCACACTGTCTGAGTAAATATGTGCAGCACAGCAGTGTTGGTCCTAGAAAGCAGTGTGTAGGTGAAAACTGTTCCCACTCTGTTCAATGCTCTCTGGGGGTTATATTAATATTACAATCAGAACTAAGTAAGTAAGTGCAGAATGTGAATCCAGGAAGCCATGTTCCATCTCTAAGCTCATGTTTCTGAGCCTTAAACAGATAAGATAATGAGCCAGGTGTGATGGCACTTACCTTTAATCCCAGAACTCAGGAAGCAGAGGCAGGTGGATCTCTGTGGGTTTGAGGCCAGCCTGGTCTACAGAGTGAGTTCCAGGACAGCCAGGGCTGAGATTCTGTCTCAAAAAAAGGAGGGCGAGAAGTGTAGTATCAGCAAGACAAATACAGCAGGTAAAATGTCTCACTACACAAGCCTGATGACCTGAGTTTGAGCCCTGAACCCATAATGGAAGGAAAGAGCCAACTCCCAAAAATTGTCCTCTGACCTTCACACATATCAACGTGCGTGTGCGCGTTCTCTAAATAAATAAATAAATAAATAAATAAATAAATAAATAAATAAATAAATAGTATCAGATAGCTGGGACCTAGGATTCTCTCAGCTCCAGGTAGCCTATGATTCTCCATTTGGAGATGTTTTTACCCAAAACTAGAATGGACCTCCTATAATCCTGGTAGCTGACAGTGTGGAAGAGAAGGGGGAATGTCAATATTTAGAAGGCAGAGAAAGTGTGGTTTGGTTAATTGGACAACAGTTGACATTCTCTGTCCTGTTTTCCTGTCTTTTCTTTTCCTTTCCTCCTCCTCTTCCTCCTGCCTCTCCACACAGATGTATCATCAGAAGCTGACCATCTCCTGGTTTGCCGTGGTTCTGCTGGCATCTCCACTTATGGCCATATGGGAGCTGGAGAAAGATGGTAAGCAATCTTTCCTTGTTTTCTATGGAGCTCCGGGATCTAAGCCTGAGCTCAAGGCAGCTGCTGGGAAAAGACACTGAAGTGGACAGCCACACATGGTGTCTCCTCGGGGAAGATGCAGGGTTATCCTCTCTTCTTCCATCTCCGGGGTCTCTGCCTTGTTTGGTTTTCATGTTGGATGACAGGAAAAGAGCTTCAGGTAGACTGTGGCAGCAAAGGGGATATGATCTGTGCCTGTAATGCTGTAATACTAAAATGACTCTTCCAAACAACTGAAATTCCCTAGTAGAGAATGTAAGAAGTAGCAGTATTGTCTTCTGCCCTCTGCTGTTCCTCCACACTACGTTGTCCTCACAGTGGGCACTGTGGTGGTTTTCCTCTCACCACTTTGGGATTGACGTTCTGATTGACTTGGGTTCAAATCATGGTTCTGCCAGGTATTGATTCTGAAACCTTGACTTGGATAACCTCATGGCCTCAGTGTTCTTAGTTGGGTGTCAATATTGACACTGACCACATGGACTATTGAATACGTTAATGAATACAGAAGACAACATATGATAAAATGGACAAAAATATTGGCAAGCCCTAATGTTTAAAATAAAGTCTCTGGACTTTTCATTATCCCAATGGCAACAAGATTATTAGTATATTGTTGGCATAGCAAGGAGCTCTCTCTGTCCTTGTACTATCTCACG
Source organism: Peromyscus eremicus (assembly GCF_949786415.1). Classification (NCBI taxonomy): domain Eukaryota; kingdom Metazoa; phylum Chordata; class Mammalia; order Rodentia; family Cricetidae; genus Peromyscus; species Peromyscus eremicus. The sequence goes on from NC_081423.1 coordinate 27,868,203, forward strand.
CTTAGCAAATGTCCATCAACTCAGTCCTCAGATGTACCTAAAAGAATCTCAAATATTTCATGAAATCCAACATAATAATGTTGGTAATTTCTGCTTTTATAGCTATACTGTCTCAGTTAAGGTTTCTACTGCTGTGAAGAGACACCATGACCACAGCAACTCTTACAAAGGAAAACATTTAATTGGGGTGGCTCACTTACAGTACAGAGGTTCAGTCCATTATCATTATGGTGGGACATGGTGGTGTGCAGGTAGACATGGCACTGGAGAAGTAGCTGAGAGTCCTACATCTTGATCTACAGGCAACAAGTGAACTGTCTACCACACTGAGTGTAGCTTAAGCAAAGGAGACCTCAAAGCCCACTTCCACAGTGATACACTTCCTCCAACAAGGCCACACCTACTCCAACAAAGTCACACCTACTCCAACAAAGTCATACCTCCTAGTAGTGCCACTCCCTTTGAGGACCATTGGCTTTCAAACCACCACATATACTATAGTAATATTAAATATTTATTGAACATAGAACCTCATTTAATTTCACAACACTATATAAAGTGGGAGTATTCCATTGTACAGATTTTGAAAACCGAGGCTCAAGAGATCAAGTAACTTGCCCACAAAGGGTAGAACAGGACTTGACCTCAGTTCAGAGCCTGTGTATTTAGGTGCTAGAAGATTCTACAAAGAGAGCAAGAAGCAACTGTTTCCTGTGCCCATAAAGAGGAAAGGGACATAAATTAAAATGAAAAGATTTCTTAGCTGATGATTAGAAATAATATTTTGAGAACCCAAACAGTACAATACCAAAATTGGCACCTAAAAAACATTGAGGTCAGTGTTTTCATTCTGAAGAGTCACAGGAGCTAGAAAACGACTTAGCAGGTAAGGAAGGGTGCTTGCTGCCAAGTCTGATGACCTGGACTTGATCACATGATAGGAGAGGACCAATTGCTTCAAACTGCCCTCTGATCTCCAGACATGAGCTGTGGCATATGTACATACACACACACACACACACACACACACACACACACACACACACACACACACGGAAGAATTAAATGCTATTTTAAAAATAATAATTTCAAGAAGTCTGGCCACCCACCCCAATCGAATTTTGGATCCTTTCCCAAGTAAAGCTGTTACCACAGCCAGCTCTACGACCTAGGGATTTTCAGAGTGTTTGGGAAGGAACTGAGGCCCGGCCAGGGTTAGCTCCTTCATTAACATGGTAAACCACAGAAGTTTCAGAAAATCAATGTGAGAAGCACAGAGAAGGCTTGTGATGGAGTCACAGTGATGGCCTGTAGCCCAGCGGACAACTAAGTGCTGCCTCCAATATCCCCAGGATATCTTTTCCTGCCCTTGGGGCAAGGTCTTCTGGGGTTTCTGAGTCCAGGTTCTAACAGGAAAATAACCTGCAGAGCTGTTCACTTGCCGGTAGGACAAAGAGAACCGGGAGGAAGCCAAAGGTTCCTGTGGTTTGGTGTCAGCCCAAGCTAATGATTTCCAAAGAGTTTGGCCTCCAGTGGTTTCTACCTCTTATCTTTGCTTCCCATTCAGCAACTACAAATCCCACTGATGTAAAGTGAGAGCTCTGCATTTCACAATGCCTTCTCTTTGAATGCCAGTCACAAAGCCACCATTCACAGGGCACTTGAGGGAGCTGTCTTAAGCTTGCATGCCAATTAGTTTATCTGTCACCTTCTAAAGAAAGCCCTGTTTTATTTTCATGTTTCAAATAATGACATCAGATCCAGGCGTGGTGGTTCATGCCGGTAATCCCTGAACTTGGTAGGTCAAGGCAAGAAGACTGCCCTGAGTTTGAGGCCAGCCTGAGCTACAAAGTGAAATTCTCTAAAGATGATGACAGTAAGCTTAAAGGAGCTCCTTGTCCCTTCCCACACCCAAGGCTTTCTTAAGGCCTTTGGCTGGTTCTGGTCCATAGCTGTGCCATTCCAAAACCCCAGCTCTTCATCACTATGTCTCCCACACTTAATCAGACATCAAGACAATCCAGAAGACTTACCAAATGGGCCACTGGGACCACCCCAACATTTCTGACTCAGCAACCGGGAACACACATTGTGGATGAGTTTCCTGCTGATGCTGATGACGGAGGTTGGAAGACCCGCCAGGCTTTGAGAACCACTGCATTAAGTTATTCTTTCGATTAATAATTGATATGTGGGTAACCAGATGAATGAAGCTTTGATGGGACATTCTCCAGAATACCTTATGGAGCTATTCCTGGGGGCTCAGTTAGAAACTGGCATTAGAAATCCATTGCCTAGCACAGGACTAAAGATCTGAACTGCAGTACTTGTCACACTTCACACTTGATGGGACCTTGCTTAGCTCCTTGGCATCAGTACCTTCCTTCAAAAAAATGAGGAAACTCTCATCTACTTATTCATACTCATGTAAATTAGCTTTTTTTTTAAAAAAAAAAAAAAGGGGGGGGCAGCTAATGACAATCTCCATTGATGAGGTTCATGCAGAAGGGACTAAAACCTTAAACCTTCCTGGGTAATTTTTAAGAGTTTTTCAGTGCATTTGCCTGGCTCTTTGGTCTGTGGATGATGATGATGATGATGATGATGATGATGATGAGGAGGAGGAGGAGGAGGAGGAGGAGGAGGCTAGCACAGAGCTATGCTGCAGTTTCTGTGCTGAGGTCTGCGTTTTTATCCATTTCCCAGCCAAATCTACACGCATAGACACTATTGTTCCTGCCATTTTGCAGGGACTCTGAGGCTCCTGGTGGTTCAGTCTCTTCCTCAAAATCCCCTTTCCAATTAGAGGAGACAGAATTTCCTGCTCTGTCTTCCTCCAGACCTATGCTTGAAGCTGCTGTGTCACTCTGCTCAGCACGACACCGGGCCATATTCCCTGTGAACTGTAACTGGAAGTTTATTCCCACACCCAACCCCCATCTCCATTTCCACATCTCTAACAACGAATCTTGTACCGTTTGCATCTTTCTTGTTTCAAGGTTTTCCCTACGTGCCTGCTAATCAGAGATTAATTGTTATAGGCCGACTGCCAGTTAATGACTTGGTGGCAGCTATAAAATCGTTTCTCTGTTCTGTGACCTTGAGTCTAGACAGGGCTCCATGCCCTCAGGCCATCTCAGCAAGCATTTGCAAAACTCTTGTGAGCAATGATGTGCCCAGGCAGTGGGGCTGCCAAGACAGTAAACGAAACCTAGTTCCAGAGTTCATGAAGCTCACCATCCAGGTCTTCACTGCTGGTCCTCTCCAGTTTATGTTGTAGAGGTGGACTGGTCCCCTGGTGCCCCTGGAGAAAGAGTGGTCCTCACCTGTGACACTCCTGAAGAAGATGATATCACCTGGACCTCAGACCAGAGCAGTGAAGTTGTCGGCTCTGGAAAAACCCTGACCATCCAAGTCAAAGAGTTTTTGGATGCTGGCCAGTACACCTGCCACAAAGGAGGCGAGACCCTGAGCCACTCACTTCTGCTGCTTCACAAGAGGGAAGATGGAATTTGGTCCACTGATATCTTAAAGGACCAAAAAGGTAATTCCATTTTCTGGGATAGTATCTTTTCTTCTACTTCTCCTTTAAAAAAAAATAGTAGTGTGTGTGTGTGTGTGTGTGTGTGTGTGTGTGTGTGTGTGTACAGGTGTGTACAGGTGTATATGTGTGTGGAGGCCAAAGGACAACCTTGGGTATTATCCTCAGAAATGTTTCTCATCTCCTTTGAGACAAGAACTCTCATTGGCCCATAGCTCACCAATAAGCTGGACTGGCTGACCAGTGACCCCCAGATATCTTCCTGTCTCTGTCTCCCCAGCTCTGAGAATACAAGTACACGACATCACTCCTGGCATGTTTCCCTAACTAGGGACTGAACTCGGCTCCTTGTGCTTGTAGGACAATTTTATCAACTTCACTATCTTTGGAGCCCATTTGTCCCTCCCAAGAAATAGAAACATTAAAATTTTGAAAAGGCAGGACGTATTTAGTGCAGTTAATGATTAAATGTAAGCCCTGGAATCTCCATTTTCCTTGGCTTTCCTGGAATTCTTGGGCTATTGGCCATTCATATCTAGTATTGAGAGAGTTTAGTTGTCTTTCTGAATGCATGTTCTCAAGTTTTCTTTGAATAACATCGATGTTATTGGATATCTGTTGAAAGTTAGCCAACGTGTCCAGTTAATAACTCAGTACTGGGGTGAGAACTTGGAAAAATTAATATTTCTGTCTAATGGGTATAAAGTAAGTATGTGTGGTACATCACACTCTACAGAAAGAGCATCCTATCCAGATATTACCAATCTGTGCTGAAATACATGCCAACACAGCAGCCTCTTCCAAGGAAGCTGATGGAAGAATACCATGTGTGGCACATAGTTTAGTGGTAAAGTGCTTGCCCAGCATATGCAAGGCCCTAGGTTCGATCCTCAATACCACAGGAGGGAAAAAGACTGCATCTAGCTGGGTAAGGTGGTTGATACCTATTGTCAGCACTACAGAGAGTTCTAGATCCTTCTATACTGTCAGCCTAAGCTACATGAGACCTTGTCTCAAAAATCCCCACCTTTGTACCATTTAGTGGCTTATGATTCATCCACAATAAAAAATAAATAAATAAAACACCCTAGCCTTCCTTTACTAAAAGAAAACTCCTAAATATTGAGGTTTTTTTTTTTCCTTTTCTAACACAGATCCCAAAAATAAGACCTTCCTGAAATGCGAGGCAGCAAATTACTCCGGACGGTTCACCTGCTGGTGGCTGACAACAGTCAGCACGGACTTGAAGTTCAAACTCAAGAGTAGCAGTAGGTAAGGAAGCTGCTCTGGTTTCTCAACATTTTCCTAGACCTATTTCACAAAGAAAATAATTAGAAACTGTCGGTGGATTATCAGGAAATGGTACGGGGATAGCAAAGTCGAACCTATATTTTTTTTCACCTTCCCTCTGCTTGCCCAAGGAAGTAACATGGAGCTTTAAGCTGGCCCTCTGAGAACAGTTCTCTGGTGAGTGTGAATTCACTCTTCCAAATTGCCTGGCAGCGCTTCATTAAGGCTCACAGCACCATGGGGAGAAATTAAAAAGAACTCATAGCTACAAATAACTTGCCAAAACTCTACTGTGCGCCAAAAACAGAAACAAGTGCTCTAAGGCCTCACTCTTGGAAACCCTGACGCAGATTTCAGAACCCTCTGAGGCCTTCTGAAATTTTCCTAGAGCCTTTTCAACTTCTTTCTGCCCTACCAACACCACTGTTCTCAAGTTCAGTTTGTCCAACACACTTGGGCTTTCCTTCAGGAACCATTTCCCAGGGCTGCAGAGCTGGTGTGTCAGGCTGCTCTGGAGCTGTCTTCAGTTCTCAGCTAACTCCCTGAGCCACGTGGAGGGCAGTGGGATAAACACCCTGGCTCTACTACTATTTAAATAAGTAAACTGGGGACTCAGTTTCCCATCTTTAGCATGAATTTGCTGACTTAAAACATAACTAGGGAAAATCATGGTTTGGAGTGAAATCAGTGTCCTTGCTGCTCATATGAGAATGAGAATTTTCTGAGCTGGTAACGGTGGCTCCTAAGCAGACGCCATGTACATTGCACGATGCCTACCTATAGTAACATGCCAGACCTCTATGTGCTTAAAAAAAAATTAGACACACATAATAAATTTTCTTGCTAGAGAAATTCTTGCACATGTTCATGAAGTCACTGTTGCATGGATAAGGGACACTGAGATATTTTTTCATAATTAGCAAAGGAATACTCAAATAGAGCATTAATGTGCATTTATTGAAAAGAATAACCCAACTCATATGTTCTGCTTAGAGAATTCCCCACAATACTTTCAGAGAGGAAAAAAGATGGTTACAAAATCATATATATATAATTTTCTTGTTTTTTTAAAGTCATGCTAATATGAAGATAAAAATACATATGTGCATATATATGTGTATATGATTATCTTGAATATTCTTTGGAAAACTCTAGAAAGCTGTAAATAATATCTATATTTGGGACTCAGCTTTGAATTCAAATGGGGATGACAGAGATACATATATTTTCTTTATAAACATCTTTGTCATGTTCTTTATAATTTGTGCCTACTGATCTTATGAATGATACAGAGAAAATTTAAATTTTCAATAAAGGGTTTTAAGCAGGTTGTCTTTCATTAAAGCATTTCCAGATTCTTTTAGGCCAGAGATTTAAGTATGAGTCTCTTACAACTAGGCTTCCTCTGCTGGAAAGGGGTGGGGTTTTTTTTAAGCCCAGAGGATAAATTTAAACCAGCTACGTGGACTGTTCTCAGACAGCCTCTGATCTATAACACAGAACAATTTCTGTCTTGGCCATCAGTTCCTCTGAGTCCCGAGCAGTGACATGTGGAGCAGCATCTCTGTCTGCAGAGAAGGTCACAGTGGACCAAAGGGACTATAAGAAGTACTCGGTGGCATGCCAGGAGGACATCACTTGCCCAACTGCCGAGGAGACCTTGCCCATTGAACTGGTGATGGAGGCCCAGCACAAGTATAAATACGAGAACTACAGCACCGGCTTCTTCATCCGGGACATCAGTGAGTTTTGTGTGGGAACACGTGCCTGGGAAGTAAAGACCCTTGGGAAGCAAAGGTGCTGTTTGCCACACGCTCACGAGCCCCTGGGGTATAGGATTTACCTGCAGTCTTTTTTCTCCTGCACCTCCTGGAAAGTGTGATATAGACATTCTGGTCTGCATTTTGCAGAGGAGGAAACTGAGAGATTTCCCCAGATCTCCAATCTCACAGCTGGCAGCCCAGATCCTGATCTCCCTCATGTAGCAGGCATCTTGTGACGTGTCTAATCAGCTACCCAGGTTGATGAATGATGAATTTGAGAGTCACTGGAGCAGATCATCCCATACGGAGAGCAGAATTTTCCTACCAATTGCAGTTTTCACAACTCATTTTTCTCTAGCATCCACATATATATGTGTAACTATAAATTCCCTTGGACATCTACTTCTAAATTGACAGAGCGTTTGGCCTCATTTCTTTTACCACATATTCATGGGATGATCATCCCAATAGAATGTGATAGGATCGGAGAATTTGATACAGAATTTGCAGAAAGTCTGTACTTGGTGGGTCTTGTTCACAGGGAATGGCCAGGGAGGTACCCTCTGAGGAGGTGGCATTGGGCAGAGACCTAAAGCAAAGATGTTGGTTGTATTATTATTACAATATTATTATTTGTAGTATTTAACAATACTAATGAAGGGTATTTGTGAAGGGTCTACCAAGAACAATATAGTCATTGTGTGGGATAGAGCTAGGCTTCCTAAACTGGAGTATACTCCAGAGATGTCTCCATCTAGAAGAAAGTGTCACTTGAAGATCATGATAGTCACTGTATCCTCAGACAGAGTCCAGTGGTGGCACCTAATGGATTACAAATCTTGAATCAGCTACATGCTTAGTGCAAAGTGGGGGATCAAGCCCAGAGAGGGTGTCCCTGAGGGCAGAGCCCAGATACTAGTCTTTATTAAGTAGAATGACTCACCCATCAGGGCCTGCCAGTCTGTGCAATGAAGAAAAGGTTCAAGGACATAGGATGCAGTCAATAACAGTGACTTCCTCACATGGGAGAAGCATCCTCAGCTGAGGTCCCTCACAGATTCTGCCCAGGTGCTCAGAGAAGTGAAGGAGCTATAGAGACTAGAAGGTGGAAGGACCAGTCATTCAAGATCAGAAGTCTAAACCCTGGCTCTAAAGCTCGAAAGGATAATAAAGGATGTTTGTCCTCTTCTGCAGTCAAACCGGACCCACCCAAGAACCTGCAGGTGAAGCCTTTGAAGAACTCTCAGGTGGAGGTATCCTGGGAGTACCCTGACTCCTGGAGCACTCCCCATTCCTACTTTTCCCTCAAGTTCTCTGTTGAAGTCCATGGCAAGAAAGGAAAGGTAAGGCAGGGGCGCAGGCGCAGTGTGTCCAAGTCGGATTTATGTAGCCCCTGTTGGGGACAATGTGAAGATCCTAACGACCAGGCGCTTGCTACAGGACTAGAACTGTACTAAGGGTTCTCTGTGGATATCACACACAACCCACACAAGGACCCAAAGGCAGCAAGTATTACTGTCACCTCTCCACAGAGGACAGTGACGTCCAGAGAGGCTCTGACCTGTCCAAGTTCACCCAGCTAGAGCAGCAACAGAACCAGGACACAGCATCAGTCAGCTGGAGGCAAAGGTTGTGACTCCAGTCACCCCACTTCCTCCAGGACAGTGGACCGTCCATCCTCAACCAAAATTGTTGATGAAATAGAGACCTGGGTTCCAGGAGCCTAAAATGATTGTTTCAACTGAATGCTAGAACATTTGGTGCTGTGTCTCACCCAATATGGATAATCCCTACTTGTATAATAAATATATGGTGCAATGATTTCACCAAGCAAGGTGCCCGCCCTCATACAGGCTAACATAGTGGCTTTCCAGCCCCCTGACCCTTAACACGGTGATCTCTTGCAAGGTTTTGGGAACAGTTTTACAGAGCCTTTAAAATCACAAATAAAGACTCTTTCCTACATATCATTTAGAATGTAGTAACAATTCAGTTTAAATCACTCTCTAAAAGCAGGAACAGAAAATGAGGTTATTTTGAAACAGGTTTTAACTGTTACCAAAATCTTGTTAAGTTTCAACCCTATGTATACATATTTAACATATATATCTTAACTAGGTAATGTTGAGCACTTTCTACCGGCTAGAAGCTTTCTTAGCATCTTTACCTAAATACTGTATTTACGTTCTGCAGTTCTTTGAGGCAGGCGTTAACTTGGGACCCATTCATAAATAAGGAGAGACACAGGGAGCCAAAGACATTTTCCTGAAGCACCACAGCTGTTTAGTGGCACTGCAGGATTTGAAGTCACATTTGTAAGCTGACAGGCACGGGAGAGGGTATCTCTGGATAGCCAGAGGACAGCTAAGGACGGTTGGTCTGAGTCCCACCATTATCAGCCTCATACTGGAGTCATTGCTCATGGGGCCTTAGGACAAGGCTACTATTCAGAGACAGAAAGTGGAGCAAGCCATTTCTGTTGGAGCTTACGAAATAGAAAAGTGAGGCCCGGGAGATGGATGAGTCAGTGAGGTGCTTCCTGCATGAAGACCTGGATTCTAACTCCCAGAAACTATGTAAAAGCTGAATGTAATGCCTATAGCCCCAGCATTGGGGCACGGTGGGAATAACACACACACACACACACACACACACACACAGAAAGAGACAGAGACAGAGACAGAGACAGAGAGACAGAGAGAGTCTGTGTTTACAGCTTCTGCCAGCAGGTGGTGCAAGGGTAGCATCTTAACACCACACTGTGTTTGTTTAAGGAGGTCTTGTTCTGTAGAAACATGCCAGCCTGCCTTGTTTTGTCTAAAGCCCTTATGCCTTCCTCTCCTTTGCAGAAAAATGAGTCCCTCATCGTAGACAAGCTCTCTGCCCAAGTCCGATGCTCCAAAGGTGCAGAGGTCCGGGTGCGAGCTCAGGATCACTACTACAATTCATCATGGAGTGAATGGACATCTGTGCGCTGCAGTTAGGTGAGAATCCTAGCCACACCTGCACATTCAGTAGTCCTGGTGGAGGACAACAATGGGGGGAGGGGCTTGTCAGGAACCGGGGTGGAGTTACTGGCATAGGGATACGAGAGTCAGAAACACGTCTGTCCACTACCAGATATTAATTTGATGTCTATGTTAGTTCAGGCACTGTCCTGGGCCCAGGGATACTGTAATAAAGAAAACAGGCATGGGCCCTACCCTTATATAGGGAAAGACAAGGAAAACCAGATGGGAAGAAAACCAGGAGTAGAATCAGGAGGACTTGGGAGTAGACAGAAGGTGGAACCTTGTCCTAGGGGTTCTGGGGACCACTAAACTGTTTTTAATAAGCGAATGGCCCCTTTAAAGAAAAATTTCTCAAGAGAGTCCCTAGCATGCGTGAGACCAGCTGAATTCTGAGCCCTGTAAGGAAGGGCTGGCCTTCTCACATGGAAACCCCAAGACCTCAATGGCTGGGGAGAATGTGTGCTGAGAAACAGGAGGATACACTTTGAGGCTACACTTCTGGCTAACACAGACTTACCCACATTCCTTTACAGGGTCCAATCCCAGGATGCAACCTTGGAAGAAAAAAAAATAAGTGGAAGACATTAGGAAAGAAAAGTTTAAACTCATGATGGAAGAGACCCCCAAAGCTATTTTCTACTTGGTTGGCTTTTTCCAGTTTTTTAGGTTCATACTGACACCTCTGCTATATTTCTACATTTAAATGTTAAATGCCCACTGAGAATGAGCTAATTCATGTATAGATATTTTAACACTGTACTTGGCCTGATGCTATTTAAATATTTAAGTAATTTATGTATTTATTAATTTATTTCTGTATTTAACATTTGTATACCAAGATGTATTGACTATTTCATGTTCTCATGGGCTGATCCACAGAGACCAGGCCCTGTTATGCGAAGTGTGAACTTGTTATCTTCTTCAACAACTTCTCAACCAAGGCTGCCCAGGTCCACTGGCTTTTGTGACAACCAATAAGAGCATGATACTCTGACACAAGCGGTGTTATATATTTGTGATCAGTAAAGACCTAGGGGGTATTTAGCGACATGGAGATGCTATGGAGGAAACACTGAAGAAATCAGTGCTGGTTCCAGCATCAATGCAGACTTCCTAGCAGTGGTATTGATGAGAAACCAGGGCCACCTGTGCTTCTATTAAACATCGGGTACCTACATTTAAAAGAATTTTTAAATCCACATTTGGGGATGTAGCTCAGATGGTGCTTGCCTAGCATTCACAAAGCCCTGGGTTTGGTCCCCAGCACTGTATAAACTAAGCAGGGTGGTGCATCCCTTAATCCCAGCACTAGGGAGATAGAGGCAGAAAAGTCAGAAGTTCAACATTATTGTCATCTACATAACAAGTTCAAGGCCAGCCAGGACTACATGATATACTATCTCAAGAAGACAGGAAGGAGAGAGGAGGTAGGGAGAGTGAGCTGGTTACCTCCAGAGGTGGAATAGAGACATGCTGGGTGTCTGGAAGCAAAGAAGCTCTTGGCATCTGAGAGGAGACAGAAGTGTAGTTGTGACTAAGGACACCAAATCCAGAGTGGCAGATCAGCCATGCAAACGGATGCACAGAAAACTGTGCAGAATCAGTCTCTTTAGCCTGAGTGAACCTAAGGTGCAGCTATGACCTGATGGGATCCATCGTGTCACGAAGGTACCGCTGCTGCATAATGACCATGCTTCTTGTGGTGACTGCCTTTGTTTATTTATTTATTTATGCCTTGTGAGACCAAACAAATAAAAGCTCTTCTTTGCAGTCATGGTTTTCTACTTTCTCAGCTGACTTAGGCGTTCCATTTCCAAGTCTATTTAAGTGCACCCCCCTCCCTCAGCCCCATGATCTAAGATCATCTCCTCCTTGAAGTGATTTCATTTCCAATTGTGCAGAGTCGCTCTTTCCTTTTATAGTATTTCCAGCATTGGTGCCTTGCTGAGCTCAGGGAAGGTCCCTGCAGGCTTCTCAGCGGGGACTCTACTAGGACACAAAATGGTACTGTGTCCTCTTTAGGGGTTTGCTGCTCCATCATCAATCCTGAAATAATACTCTGATTTCGCCTTGTCTTAGTTTCCTCTATATATTGCTGTGATAAACCACCACAACCAAAAACAATTCAGGGAGGAAAGGGTTTATTGTGAAGGGAAGTCAGGGTAGGCACTCAAGATAGGAACAGAAGCAGAGGCTGTGGAGGAGCACTGGTTACTGGCTTGCTCTTCCTGGCTTGCTCAGTTTGCTTTCTTATACAACTAACTGCCCAGGCACCTGTCCTTAGTAGTCTGGGCCCTCCACATCAACAGTCAATCAAGAAAATGTCCCCACAGGCTTGTGCTGTGGATGCTGTGAATGTGTTGCTCTGATTGATTGATAAATAAAATGCTGATTGGCCAGTAGCCAGGCGGGAAGTATAGGTGGGACACGCAGAGAAGAGAATTCTGGAAACAGGAAGCCTGAGTCAGGAGACGCTGCCAGCTACCGCCATGAGCAGCAACATGTAAGATACCGGTATGCCACTAGCCATGTGGCAAGATATAGATTTATAAAAATGGGTTAATTTTAGTTATAAGAACAGATAGCAAGAAGCCTGCCACGGTCATACAGTTTATAAGTAATATAAGTCTTTGTGTGTTTACTTGGGTCTGAGCAAGCGGGACTGGAGAAAACTCCAGCTACAGGCTTGCCAATGTGACCGAGACATTTTTTTTCCCTAATGAATTTATTTTATATCATGGCTACAGTTCCCCCTCCCTCCTCTCCTCCAAGTCTCCACCTCCCACCTCCACCCCCATTTCCACCCTCCAATCCACTCCTCCTCCATTTCTGTTTAGGAAAGAGCAGGTCTCCCATGAGTATCAACAAAACATGGCATATCAAGTTGCAGTAAGACTAAGCACCTCCCCATATATTAAAGCTGGGCAAGGTGACCCAGTATGAGGAGTAGGGTCCCAAAAGCCAGTAAAGGGTCGCAGACAGCCCCTGTTACCAACTGTTAGGAGTCTCACAAGAGGACCAAGCTACACAACTGTAACACATATGCAGAGTGCCTAGGTCAGTCCCATGTAGGCTCTCTGGTTGTCGGTTCAGTCTGTGTGAGCCCCTATGAGTTCAGGTTAGTTGAATCTGTGAGTTTTCTTGTGGTGTTCCCCTTGCCCCATATCCTCTCCAGCATGAGCTGTCACTTGTGTTTTTGATCTTAGCCATTGTGACAGGTGTAAGATGGATTCTCAGAGTTGTCTTGATTTGCATTTCCTTGGTGGCTTAGGATGTTGAACATCTTAGTGTTTTTTGGCCAGGGGTGTTTTCTTAGCTAAGGGTCCCTCTTCTCAGATGACTCTAGCAAGGTGGCAAAAAGACTAGCCAACTCATCCCTACACCATGAAATAAAACTCTACATGAGATGAATGAGCCTTGACCACCTCATCTCCCCATGCCATCCATTCAGCTCCAGTGTTTACTGAGGATCTGTACCATGTTTGGATGTGCGTTAGCCGTTAGTGCTTGAGGTTTCCAATGAATCTCATGCTGTTTTCCCTTAGAGTGTCCATTTCCCGCATTACTTACAAAACAAGGCCGAACATGGTTAATCCTATTGAGTACTGAGATGCTCACTGTGTATGATGTCCCAGGATCTCAACAGACTAAAGAGGAAAGAGAGGTCAGCTTTGTTTAAATCACGGGCAGGGCCTATCAAGTTGTCCTAGTGGGTGCTATGGGAAGAGTAAGCGGTGAATTCGTGGAGAATGGATATCAACTCCCTGCTATTTTGGAAACCCAGCTGTGCACATCCAGGCTTCTTTGCAATGGTAGGGTGATTTTGGTAGAGTTATTTGCTTAGAGTCCTGGTTGTGTTTTCTAGAAGGGCGGGAGGGAGTTTCTGCCATCCTATTCAAGGAAGCACAACATCCTGTTATGAGCCCACACTTGACAGCAGGGGACGGCTTCTAACACCTGTTGATCTTCCCACGAGGTCTTTTATCTAGTGATACCAAAACATCTAGTAGGAACTAAATGAACAATGATAGGAAAAGAATAATCACATTTTATAAGCACAGAGACCTAGGGATGTTTCCCCAAAATTCCAGCAAGCTTCAGGCAGGCTTGGCTCTTCTGGCCCTCACCACACAGTTGCTTTTCTGACACGACCTCTTAACATTTGCTTGATTTCAGTGCACACAATGAAGAGTCTCTCTAATTGAAATCTATTTTCCAGGACAGAGCTTCATAAAAGTCAAGTCACTGGATGTAGTGATGGTGCTGAGCATGCAGTGTGGGTGCCAACCACCAGGCCCTGGTCCTGCTCAAAGCTCTAAGACTTGCTATGACCACCCTGCTGAGGTCAAGGTGTGGACCTTGAAGGGTTCTGTGTGCTGACAAAACATTAGCATCATCACCACAAGACCATGAGCCCTCTGAGGTTAGAGTTCATTCTTGAGGTACAAAAAATGCAGACACCCAGGACTGTGGTACTGATAGAGCACAAGGCACAGAAGGTCACCACTGAGCACCAGAAGCCGAAGTTTGGGAATTAGATAGAGAACAGGAGCTGCAAGTAGATGGGTCGCAGCAGGAAGCAAGAGAGAAGAGTAATGGTAGGCTCACCTGACCAGGAAGAGCAGACTTGGGTACGACTGAACAAGCACTATGCCTACAAGAGAGGATGAAAACCTTCATACCCAAGGGCAACATGGAGGCCTGTATAGAAGCATTAGGCTCCTGGAAGAACCACAACTGGACCATCACTAGAGAGGGGCAGGTGGTCAGGTCATAATGCAGAAGCTCTTAGGTACCCAGAGTCTTGTGCAGGTAATTATAATGGCACAGAGGTCAAATATGCAACAGCTGTATCACTTCTGCAATGAAACATCTCACAGCACTCCTCTCCATCCTCCAGCTCTTCTATACTCTCCACTCTCTTTTTCAGGATGCTCACTGAGCCTTGGGGGGCTTGATACAGATGTCCCATATAGAGCTAAGCATTCAACAATCATTTATTCTCGGCACTTTGACCAGTTGTGAATCTCTGCATTAACTACTGCCCAGTGCAGATGCTTCCCTGTCTGGGGCTGAGAGCAACACTAATTGAAGAGTATCACCATAAATATTTAAAAGGCAGTTTGACAGAATGTCCATTTAGCAAAACAATAGTGGTAGGTATGGCCATGACTTCCCAAATCACTGCCTTCTGACCAGGCTTATAGTACCAGGCATGGAGTCCTCTTACAGAGCAGGCCTCAAGTTCAATCAGAAAGTGATTGTTGGTTGCCACCATAATGTTCATGCCACTGTTACACCGGTGGGCACAGCTTACAAGGCAGGATGAGGATGGTATTGCAGCATTCAGGGTTCTCCACTGGGTAATACCACTGATGAGTTTTCTCTCTCAGAGGCCTGCATGGTACCTTCCAGACTGAGAACTGGCCAACAGGAAGTTTTCAGGTCAGTTCCAGCTTCATTTCTCTATGCCCCACCATTAGAGTGGTCTGCTTTTATGAATGAAGTTTTACTGGGGCCCTCCCACTCCTTAAATCAAGCTACTAAAAAAATCTATTAACGATCTGAGCAAAAGATCTCAAAACTTGTAATCAAAAGGCCAGGCCCTAAGTCAGACCTGTTGTATGACTTTGAGCAGGTCATCAGTCATGACCTGTTGGCTGTCCAAACAATACTCACTCCCAGATTTCTTCTTCTCTGATGCTTTTCTTTAGTTCTAAAGGTTAGAAAGATAAGCAAACACTTTTCTAGGTACTCTTCCTGCTCAGAAAAGCCAAGGAGGTCAGTTCTGGCCAACAAGAAGTAAGAAAATTCCACTGGAGAAATGCCGAGACACCTAGGTTTTCCTGATGAAGGATGGAGCCGTTAGTATCGTTGTTTCTCTCCTTCCCTTCTTGAGCAGATAAAACTCGAGACACTGCAGAGGACCTCTAGTACTTGGGATGAAAGCCATCAGGTACATTTTGTTCAGTTGGGTTATGGACTCTAGTGCAACATCAGACAGTCAAACAAACTTCTAATAAAGAGCTACCCTAGAATTTAGGCGTGTCTCAGTCTGTTTTCTGTTGTCGTAACAAAATGCCTCAGACCAGATGACTTATGAAGAATAGAGATCTATTCAGCTCATGGATTTGAAACTGTAAAGTCCAAGGGCACGATGCCAGTATCCACTGAGGGGTGTGCTATGTAATTTCATGCTGGAGGTCATCAGATGTTAAGATGATACAAGCTCAGGCCTTTCTTTATCTTCTCATAAAACCACTAATGCTACCATGGAGCCCAACCTTCATAGCTTCATCTAATCCTAATTATCTCCCAAATGGGAGATTCTCACCTTCAAATACCATTAACATATGAACTTGGGTATTAAGTTTTTAAGACATAAACTTGATGGTTGGGGGGGGTGCTGGGGCAAGGTCTCAAGTAGCTCAGGATATCCTCAGATTTACTTCCTATGTAATCAAAGACGTCTTTGAAACTTCTGATTCTTCTGCTTCCACCTCCTAAAGGCTGGAATTGCAAGTCTGACTGAACCACACATTCAGGCTTATTTATTATTTATTTATTTGTTTGTTTGTTTGTTTGTTTATTTTACATCCCAGCCATAGTTTCCCCTCCTTTCTCTCCTCCCAGTCCCCCTTACCCTCCTCTGTCCCCACCTTCAAATTCACTCCTCTTCCATTTCTTTTCAGGAAAAGACAAGACTCTCATGAGTATCAACAAAACATGGCATATCAAGTTGTAGTAAGACTAAGCACCTCTCTGTGTATTAAGGCTGGGCAAGGGGATCCAGTATGGGGAGGATGGTCCCAAAAGCCACAAAAGAGTTAGAAACAGCCCCTGCTCTCACTGTTAGGGGTCCCACAAGAAGATCAAACTACACAACTGTAACATACATACAGAGTGCCTAGGTCAGTCCCACACAGACTGCCTGGTTGTTGGTTCAGTCTCTGTGAGCCCCTGTGAGGCCAGATTAGCAATAGGGGATAGACAGCCTGGACAAGCTATCTCCTGTGACCAGGCAAGAGTTTGAGTGGAGGGATTGGGACACCAACCCAGCCACATAACCTTCGACCTACAGTCTGCCTATGGGATGTAAGAGTGGCCTAGAGACAGAGGGAATGGCCAACCAAAGACTGAGAAAGCCCACCCCTGACACTGCCTGGAGCACCAGACCCACAGGCTGGATGACCCAGAGACCTAGGATAGAACCAAACATGACTGCTGAAAAAAAATGGCAATGTAACCATGCCTAACAATATTCTGCTATACTCATAGATTAGTGCCCAGCCCAATTGTCATCAGAGAGGCTTCATCCAGCAGCTGATGGAAACACATGCAGACCCACAGCCAAATATTAGGTGGAGCTCAGGTAATTCTGCAAAAGAGGGGGAAAGAAAGGATTGTAGGAACAAGAAGGGGTCAAGGACAGCATGAGAAAACCCACACATTCAGTTTTGTGTGATACAGTTCTAGCTGAGGGCTCTCAGGCTGAGCAAGCACGCTACCAACTGAGCTACACCCTAACTCAACACATGAAATTCGGGGTACACATTCATAGCACACGATATAGCAAGATCCATATTTGTTTCTTTTCTGTTGTGCTGAAATATAGAAAATGTGTTTTTTATCACATTAGCCATTTTAGGCATACAGTTCACTGGCATTAGTACATTTGCAGTGTGTGCAATTGTCTCCACCGTCCATCTCCCAAACTGTTTTCTCTTCCTACAGTGAAAGTCTGTACCCATTAAAGCAGAAATCTCTTATACTTGCCTTTAAAACAGAAAATGAATAAAACAAAAATGGAAGAATAATAGCATCCTCCCATCCAGGCATGGTGGTGTCTTCCTGTCATATCAGCGCTTGGAAGGTGGGGTCAAAAAGATTAGTTCAAGGATAGCCTTGACTAACTGTAAGTTTGAGGGCAGCTGAGGCTACATGAGACACTGTCTCAAAAAAAATACCCTAAACATCTAGAACCCCACTTATGCGAGGCTGCCAGCCAACTCAGCTGATGGGTTCAGAACAGTATAGAAAAGAATCTAGAGCTTGCCATCAGGAAGCCTGGCAAAGAACTGGAACAGTCCATTCCAACAATGCTGTATGGCACCCTTGTTGGGGACTCCTTGAACACTGTACTTGTCAGGGTTCTCTGGAGGAAAAGAACTAATGGAGTGACCATATATGACAAAGGGGATGTATTGGTTTGTCTTATACACTATGGGCTGGACAGGCCAGTGGTGGCTATTTTCACACAAAAGAAGCTGAGAATGTGGTATCTGCTCAGATCGTGAGGCTGGATGTCTCAGCAATCCCAGCCTGGTACAGAAGGCCTGGAGGATTCCTGGTGAGTCATGGGTCTTCAGTGCATGTTGGAAAGTTGAAGAAGTTGAGTTCCAGTATCAGCAAAGGATAGTAGCAGCAGCAGTGAAAGAATAGATAGATGTTCTCAACCAGCCAGGCAAGGACCAGAGTCAGGCAGGCAAAGGCAGCCCTGCTTTTCCCCAAAGCCTCTTTGTATCTGGGCCAATGCCAAAAAGTGCCACCCACTCTGGAGGAGGGCTCTCCTTCTTCACTTAATTTTTCTAGAAAATACTCTCACAGTATACACCCACCAAGAGGCATGTTTCTTAAGGTTGATACCAGATCAAGTCAACAACCAAGATTAATTATTACAAACGTCAACACACAGGCCATCCTCTGAGATCCACAAGAATCAAGCCATTAAGAGTCTGTTCCTTCCTGCCCACATTTAACAGAAAGTGAAGGAGCTAAGGGCCCATTGCATCTCAGGGAAGCTGTCTCCTTAGGTCCCCTGACCACCGTAAGGAAGAGAACTTCACTATCCCATTAGCTTGAGTGAGTATAAGCTTCCCAGGGGGGCTATCAGCACCAAATGGTGAGGGGTGGAGCATGAGGGTCCTGGGAAACCACCTCTGCTGCAACTTCACCACATATTTCCTGAATCACTGCTGTCCCTGGAACCACATCAACTTTATAGCTACAGGATGAGCAAGCCATACATAACCTCATGTTGGTCCTAGCCTTCTGAATACCTAATGGCTGACACTCCAACACGGTTGGTCACTATGAAGTGAGGTCATCAGTTTAACATGATGGGCACAGTGTAAATAGTAGCTACGTGCACTGACAGCTTGGTCTTGAATAAATCGCTTAACATCTCCAAGACCCAGCTTTCTCAACCCTAATGGAATCATTGCAATATCTGTCTTTGTAGGGCAGTTGTAAGGATTAAAGGGCTATGGGAGCAGAAAAGTGGATACCTCCTGTACCCACCACATGCATCATGCCAACTTCCCCATAGCAAAGACAAGTTAACATGAGAAAAATAACACCAGCTTTGTTGAATTAAACTTTTTTAGGGATGAACACATGCTTGAGGCTCCAGAGAAAAACATTTCATGCTTTGGCTTAATGAAAGGACTGACAGGAGATAGACATCGGATCAGGTAAAAGAGTGTGACCTAATGGTGTCTGGGGACAGGATCCCAGCAAAGCCTGCATGCTCTTACCCATCTTGGTCTCTTTGTGTAGCGGTCCTTGCTCTCAGGGATGGAGCAGGACATCTCTGCTATGACGGTTTTCAAAAAGGCAGGAAGAAGGGAGAGAGGGTGACCTCACTCAGGCTTTGTAGCTTTCTTGGGGGTGAGAGTCTCTACAATCTATCTTGAGAAAAAGCAATTCTGTTTTATGTGAGTTGTTTTGAGGGTAGAGGGACAGGAGGTGGGAGAAGAAGAGATCAGGGGAGATTTTGCTTTGGAGGCCTTTCCAGTGTCCTTTGGCTTAACCTAATCTGTATGCCAAAGCGTCACTCCGGACTTTCCTAGTCTAAGCCCCAACAGTGTTCAGAAAGCTGATTTTCCTAGGCGTATGTGTGAGCTGCTTTTGCATTGATGTAATAAAATATCTGACAGAAACAACTTACAGCAGAGGGACAGATTTACTTCAAATCAAGTTCGAGAAGGATATTGTAGAAGGGAAGGCACCGGGGACATCTTTATGGCCACAGGAGAATGCTGGGAGATTTTCCCATGGTCGTGGTTCAGGAAGGAGAGAATGAAGACAGAAACCAAAAGTGTGAGTTCCCAGGGAGCATCCCTAGTGACCTATCTCCACCAGTCAGCGCCCACTTCCTAAAGGCTCTCCAGCCTTCAAAATAGTGCCACAAGCTGGCAAGTGTTCAAACCATGAGCCCGTGGGTGTGCTTCAGATTCAAACCACAGTAAACTTATACTGCTTATCACCAGAAAGAATCCTGGTTCTGGACCTGTGCTTCACGTAGGGGTGAGAGGGGAAGGCTGGCTGCTGATGTCTCCAAGAACTAGGTTGATATTGAAGGATCATTCATCAGTGTGTGTGTGTGTGTGTGTGTGTGTGTGTGTGTGTGTGTGTGTGTGTGGTGTGGTGTGTTGGGGGGGTAATTTGGCATAGAATCTTTTTCTTACAAATTAATTTGCAAACCCTCCTCCATGGGGAGATATCAAGAGGCTGTGACCCTAGCCGCTGACTGCAGGGATCATACAATCTGTTAAGAGAGCATTTAATACACCACTACGGTGCGTGTATTAAAACACAACACAGTTCAGATAAAGGGATTTGTACCATAAATGTGTCCTTTACAGAGGCTTCCAGCTCCTGGGAGGAGCGCTTTCTTTGTCATCTTCCCAGGATATAGTAATTGAGCATAAACCCACTGATTCACCTCGCCTGTAAATCAGACTCTGACCATGCCCTTCTATGTGGGCACAGCCTTTCTTCCAGGGCAGCATTTGTGAGGAAAATGTCTTTGGACAAGACTTTCTCCCGAGGGTCGTATTATACCAAGGAAATTAATTCCTCCCTCCCTCCCTCCCTCTCTCTCTCTCTCTCTCTCTCTCTCTCTCTCTCTCTCTCTCTCTCTCTCAGGCTCATAAAATGCAGAAATAAAATCAGCATTCGAGCTGAAGGCTGAGGGAACCAGGCTTGCATACTGAAAGCCCTCCTTCTGTGGGAAGCTGCTGGAGGCGTTCATTTGCATTGACCTTCACGCAGGCCTGGGCTCTGCAGAGCCTGGCGCTCAGGCTGCCCGCCCGCTGCATGGTACACCTTCTTGACTGGTGGATGCCAAGACATGATGGGCTGCAGAGCTTCACCGCTGCTCCCTGAGCTCCCGCCTTGCCTCACAAAGAGCACAGACCACCCCTAACTTCTCTTTGCCTCAGCCCACCTGGCACCTTCCCGCTTGCGAGTAGATGGCGCTAACCAGAAGAGTGAGAGAGAAGTGGATACTAGGAAAGCGTGAGAGCTCCAGTGGCCTTGGGTTTGAGGGAGGGGGAAGCACAGAGGACGTCCACTCTGGCTGCCGATCTTCTAAGGTCAGACACAGTACAGGCAATCCTAAATCATCTCTTCTTCCATCCTCACAGACACGAGAGTTGGTTCGGACCATGAACTGACCCAAAGCTGTGTTCTGTCACATGGCAGCGACTGGGCTCCCAAATCACAGCACTCAGAGAGCAATGGTGTGTTTCAAAAATCCATGTACAAGTGTTCTGTGTAACCTTCTAAAACATTCTTCCTTCTTTAGCCGTGGTCTATCCCTTTCACTGAAATCCACCCACCACCCAGGAACCCCAACCACCCTCTACCCCTGAATACACACATTGCCTCATTGCCTTAGAGGTTAACAACCAAAAGTTGGTTGGGGAGGGGAGGGGATCTCAAATGAAGTGCCACCACACACAGTAATTTGGCAGGAGGTGTAGAAAGGGGCATCTGCTGGACCTGCAATGCTCTGGCTTTTTACAAGCATAATATATTAATGAGTATATTTCCTGTGTAATCAAATATTAAACTTTCAGAGTTCTCATATGAGAAGCAGACAAAAGCAGAATTGTCCCACCCATGTCCCCTGAGACCCTTTCACCACAGAGAGTCCTGGACCTCTCAATACCCCCACAGCATTGCAGGACACAGTTGAAAATTTTCCGGCTTTATAAAAAGAGGAAAATGAAGGTAGTCTGGTACCTTGCCCAAGGACTAGAGCCCGATTAGTGTCAGTGCTCAAACTTGAACTTGGATCTCCTGACTCCTACTTTGTCCGTTCCTTGTAATGAGTCATAATTTCCAGAAGATTGGCATTAAAATGACCAGTCTGTCACCAGAGTGAGACGCCGAGCTAAAATTTACTATCTGCCGCAAGCACGCTAGCACGAATTAGCGTCTCAAAATAGTTGTCCGTCTCCTTGGATCATGGTGTTCAGAACCTGGAAAGCATCTTCTATTCCATACCAGGAGAGGGTGGAAAAACACCAGCACCCGTGTGACTTTGTGTGATGACTTTTCCTGGTTGTCGTCTGGGAATCATTACAGAAACCAACCTGAGGGTATGTCTGAGAGCAAGCTTCTAGACTGGGCTTGCTAAGGTAGGAAGACCCACTCCATGTGGATGACACCATCTCAGGAACTGGGATGCCAGACTCAGTAAAAGGGTAAAACGGAGTACTAGTGTTCATCTCTCTCTGCTTCCTGACTGCAGACACAGCATGACCAACCACTTCAGCCTCCTGCCACCACGACTCCCCTTCCATGATGGACTGCACTCTCCAACTGTGAACCAAAAGAAATTCTTCTTTGTCCTTGAGTTGCTTTTATGGGATATTTTGTCACAGCAACAGAGTGAGTAACCAGTGCAGCTTATCAGCATAGAAAGGCCATGGTATGGGCTTGTCGTGCACTTCCTGCTACAAGTCTTCAGCAACTCCAGGCTATCTAGGTCAAAGCTGTGCTTGCTGCTGGCACATGACCTCACGTCAGCTCACATGGTTTGGTAGTAGCGAGCAGGCTAGATTAAAAAGCGCGCCCCCCCCTCTGCCCCCGATCCATTAGTCATCCATACTCAATAAAAGAGTCAGTGCGGGGAGAAATTGAAGGAAGAGTTTCATTGAGTTGCTTATTATTCGTTCTTTCATTTATCAAATAGTTACTCTGTCTGCCACTATCCTAGGTGCAAAAGAGAACATGTGAACAAGGTGGGCAGGTCAACTGCTCTTGAAGCTCTCCCAGCCTAGACGGACAGAAGACAAGATGACCGATAATCTAAGGACCGAGTTGTAAGTGCTTGCATTGGTGAGGAAAGGAGTTATAAACTGAGATATTTTGAACTGCAAGTAAGAGTACCCCTATTAAAATGGTCTTGAGACATAAAGGGCATGAAGAATGAAAATGCTAGGAATTCTGGCAGTAAGCTGTGGCATAATAAATCTATCCAGCAATTCAACAGCATCATCTACAATCTTGGGTCTTTCCCAGCAGCCTTAATATTTTGTCCTTCCTCCCACTAGGTAACTGCTACCTCACCAAACATCATGTCCTCTTCTTATCATGCACCAAGACTGGAAGAGCGGTTCTCTTCTAAAAGAGTTTTTTTTTTTTCTTTCTTAACTAGGAAAGATAATTTTTCCCAGAGTCCCTTGGGAAAATATGCCCATATTTTAACTGTAACAGGAGCTTAGAAAATAAGAATCTGGCCTTTTCACCCACTGAGAGCAGGAGGGAGCAGAGAGTGGGAAACAGCCGTATGCTAGACAACCAACAGTACCTGCCACCAGAGTACAGGGGAGGAATGTAAAACCCAGATTTGAAGGTGGCGACATGTAGCAGAGAAACATTGGCCCCCTGTAATGTCCATCCTTGCTCCATTTCTGTTGCTGTGATAAAATGATCTGCCAAAAACAACAACAACTTGGAAGAGAAAGGGTTTGCTTTAACTCACAAGTCCAAGTTGCAGTTTGTAGTTGTGGAGAAATCAAGATGGCAGGCCCTTTGAACAACTGGATACACCACATCTGCACTCAATAAGAGAGGGATGTAGCTGGAAGCAAACGCATGCAAGCCTCTGTGCTCAGCACAGGACAGAACTGACAAGATTGTTGAGGGGACAGGAAGGGTGCAGGGGGCAAAGTGAGAATCAAGAGAATCCACTCAACCCTTGACTATTAGCACTCTCCAAAGACAGCGATCGATGTAGACATTCAGGCAGTACAGACATCATCTCTATTCACCAAGAACTTAGAGACTTCTCATGTATCAGCTTGGTCACAGGTGTCACCATTCACTGCAGGAACAAGAGCAGGCTTAAGTCAAGGAAAGAGCAAAGATAACAAATGAGTGCTACCATCAAAAACATCATCCACCATGATCAAGTGGGCTTCATCCCAGAGATGCAGAGATGGTTCAACATATGAAAAATCTGTCAATGTAATCCACCATATAAACAAACTGAAAGAAAAAAAATCACATGATCATCTCATTAGATACTACAAATGCCTTTGACAAAATCCAACACCCCTTCATGATAAAAGTCTTAGAGAGAGATAGGGGATACAAGGAACATACCTAAATATAGTAAAAGTAATCTGTATCAAGCCTATAACCAAAATCAAATTAAATGGAGAGAAACTCAAAGTAATTTAGAAACTAAAATAAATCAGGAACAAGACAAAGCTGTCCACTTTCTCCATATCTATTCACTATAGTACTCAAAGTTCTAGCAAGAACTCTAAGACAACTAAAAGAGATTAAAGGGATAGAAATTGGAAAGGAAGAAGTCAAAGTATCACTATTTTAAGATGGCATGATAGTATACATAAGCAACACCCAAAATTCTACTGGGGATCTCCTACAGCTGATAAACACCTCCAGCAAAGTAGCTGGATACAAGATTAACTCAAAAAAATCAGCCTGGCTCATGGGAACTCACGGAGTCTGAACTAACAACCAGGGAGCCTGCAGAGCACTGGCCTAGGCCCTCTATATGTATATGACAGTTGTGTAGCTTGATTTATTTGTGGGATTCCTGGCAATGGGAGCAAGGGCTGGTGCTTTAGCTGGCTCTTGGGAACCTACTTCTAATGCTGGATTGTCTTGCCTAGCCTGAATACAGGGGGATGTGCTAGGTCTTAAGGCAGCTAGATGCGCCATGCTTTGCTGATGCCCATGGAAGGCCTGCCCCTTTCTGATCAAATATGGAGGAGCAGTGGGTTGATGAGTGCGAAGAGTGGAGGTGAGGGGAGGGAGTGGAAGGAAAGGCTGTGGTCTGGATGTAAAATGAATAAATTAATTAAATTAAAAAACAAATGTTTTATTTTGTATCTGTGGATGTATTCATGGTTCAATCAATGGTGGAATTCTTAAGACTGGAATAATGAATCCAGAACTATATGTGAGTTGGCCTGGGTAGAGGCACTGGGGCTCACCAGCTATATATACATATATATATATATATATATATATATATATATATATATATATATATATATATATATATATAGAGAGAGAGAGAGAGAGAGAGAGAGAGAGAGAGAGAGAGAGAGAAATATGAATATACAAGACAATAACCTTGACTCCCTCAGGTTATGGGAATATAGCTCAGTGATTAAGTGCACGCTTACCGTACAGAAGGACCAATCCTGAGTGAGAGACCAGCTGAAAACTGGGACTGACTTCTTCAAGTCATGCTGGCTGAACTGGTGCCAGGAAGGGCCAGGAGCGCTCAGTAGAGATAACTGAAGGAGGGGGCAACCGAAACAGGCAGATGAATGAAACCCAGTGGACGCAGCTCTCTTCGACTGCTTGTTATAAAAGAGAGGAAAGCCTGGCTCTCCGCTTTTTTTTTTTAAAGGCATGCGGAAGCCCCAGACTGTCCTCCCTTGTGGTTTAGATGCTGAACTGGCCTCTAGTTTCCATTTAGATTAGTTGGTGCTTTCAAAGCAGATCTTCTCCCGAATGACTAATGCATTCTCTTGGGAGGACTCACAAGTTTGACTTTCAATGTTTCCAAAAAAAGCAGACATTCCATTTCACAAGGCTGAGGTGGTTGAAGCCGGATGGGCAGTACTGAAACTGGATTTGAGAACCACGTGTGCAGTTCACTGTTTTCCATCCTTGGAAATTATACGTGGTGGATGCTAAGAAATTCATAGGCAAATGTGGTGGTTTGAATAAGAGATGTCCCCCATAGTCCTGGGCATTGAAACACTTAGTCCCCAGTTAATGGCACTGTTTGGGGAGGTTTAGCTCATACAGCCTTCCTGGAGGAAGTATGGCACTGGAGGCTGGGTTTGAGAGTAAAAGGCTTTGCCTCCTTATGTTTTGCTCTCTCTGTTTCATGTTTCTGTTCAACATGTGAGCTCCTTGCTTCCTGCTCCAGCTTGCTTCCATGCTGTCTCTGCTATCATAAATTAACACCCTAGAACCATGAACCAAAATAACCATTTCCTTCTTTAGGTTACCTTGGTCACGGTGTTTTATCACAACCACAGAAAAGTCACTAACATGGCAATCATCTCAAGTTCAGTAAGAAGTCTTTGGAATGAGACTCCGGGAGAAGTCAACCATTGCACAGTGGTAAGGAACACATTGATGTTGAGTGCAGACGTTAAAAACCTGTTCTTCCACTTTCCGGCTGTGCAACCACAGGACTGTGAACTTACCTGCTCCACGCATCGATTCTCTCAACTGTAAGGGAGCAGGAACAAGGCCCATTGTGGGAGCCTGAGGCAAAGAGCTCAGCATGGAGCCTTAATATTAGGTTCTCGCCAGGCAGTGGTGGCATTCGCCTTTAATCCCAGCACTCGGGAGGCAGAGGCAGGCAGAGCTCTGTGAGTTCAAGGCCAGCCTGTGCTACAGAGTGAGTTCCAGGAAAGGCTACACAGAGAAACTCTGTCTCAAAAAAAAAAAAAAAAGAAAGAAAGAAAGAAAAAAGAAAAAAGGAAAAAAAAGTAGGTTCTCAATACCTGTTACCTGGGGTATTAGTTTCCCAAGGCTGCTGTTACAAAGCACCAGGTGGCTTAGACAATAGGCTGGCTGTGAGGGCCGTGAGTGGTGAATCTGCACTGTGCCCTTCCCTAGTTCTGGGTGTTTTGCCGACAATCCTACTGTCACTCAGCTTTCTTCCTATC
The DNA here is from genome assembly GCF_949786415.1 of Peromyscus eremicus. Taxonomy (NCBI): domain Eukaryota; kingdom Metazoa; phylum Chordata; class Mammalia; order Rodentia; family Cricetidae; genus Peromyscus; species Peromyscus eremicus. The sequence continues at coordinate 27,894,772 of NC_081423.1, forward strand.
TCTGCCTCCATCTTCTCAAGGCATCTCCTTGTGTCCCAGTCTACATCCAAATTTCTACTTCTAATGAGGACACCAGGAGTCCTGGATTAGGAGCATACCCTACTACCACAGGACTACTTCATCTTAATAATTACATCTGCAGAAGCCTGCTTCTAGCACTTGTGAAAACACCACATTGCACTTCCTACATACAAATTTTATAAAAACATGTTCTGACCCTAACAGCTAGGCATTATGGCTTTTAATACTTTATTTTCATACTCACATCAGGTTATCAAGTAAAGATCTTTCTTTTTAACCTTTCAGTTTTAGTTTATTTGAGGCTTTAAAATATTTGTTGTTATTACTGCTACCAAATTTTCCCTAATGTTAACATAATTGCACTATAATTATCTAAAACACCATTTAATATTTGCACAATATTATTACCTTATTCTCACATCTTAATTCAGATCTGCCCCCACTAATGTCCTTATGGTGGTGTAGGATTGACTCCAGAATCGAATGTATTTAGTTTGCTATCATCACCTCGATCTAGGAAAGTTCCTTGGCCTTCCTTACTCACACATTGCCCTAATACGTTTGAAGAGCAGTGGCTATTTGTCATTAATTATCTCTCAGATTTGTCCGCTGATTCCTCATGAATAAATCCAGTTCTCTCTCTCTCTCTCTCTCTCTCTCTCTCTCTCTCTCTCTCTCTCTCTCTCTCTCTCCCTCTCCCCAATAATCCCTTACTGGTAATCTTACTTATTTATTTATCCACTTCTTTTTTCTGTATAGTGGGAGAGGGAGCTGTGCATGCCCCAGGAAGTTGGAGAGGTCAGAGAACATGTTCCGGCAGAAGTCAGTTTCTTCCATGTGAATCCTGGGCATTTAACTTAGATTGTCAGGCTTGGTTTAAGCACATTTATCCCGTGGAGCCAGTCCTCAGGCCTTCACACCAGCCATCTTGTGCCCTTCTCAGTGAATCCTATCAGGGGGGTGACATTGTCAGGGTTGATGATGTTAACATTGGCCACATGGTTTAGGTGTTTCCTTTAGGGATTCTCCACTGTGCAGTTACTCTTTTTTCCCTGGGGGGTGAATATAACTTCTGGAGATGCACCATGAGACTGTGAGACCCTGCTTATAGGTTCACACTTACACACAAGAGTTTTGTCACATGTGGCTAATACTTGCTTGCAAGAATCATTGTCTAATACTTCCTATTTCCAGCTGTTATCAACGTGCATCCCATTGCAATTTGTTTTATAATATGTAAGAAGAATATATATTCTTACTATTTTTATTATTATTGTTGTTGTTGTTTTAACTAAAACCTCTCTCTAACTTTATACACTATCAGAGGACATTTTGTGGGCTCCCTAGGACTCGATCCTTGAGTCCACCCACTTCTGAAGTATCCTCCACACACTACACAAAGGGAGAAAAAAAAAATCCTTCTTTATTTTGCATTTAAACCTCATGACTTCCCATTAATAGAATCTTTGAAGGCCGTGTGTGCCAAATGCTTCTCGAGGCAAAGAGGATGTTTAAATTATTCAAGAGAACTGTTTTTATACAACTGGATGTACACATAAAAATTAATGCTAATTACATACAATTTCCAGCTATTCATTAAAACAAACCCCAAGGCATTCCAAAAGTCCTTCGTTAGCCTAATGTTATTCTAGGTGCTTGAAAACAAATCAGCCTTAAAAGGGAAACCCTGAGCTATGCTTTACAAAAAAACACATATCTGCATTAGCCATGAGCAATTGTGCTCCTGTTGCCTAGATCCCCTTATCTGCTAAATGTAGGTACAAAATAATTTTAAAGTTATGTATGATTCATATTTGTTGTTCACTTTGTACTTCTTTTGGACAGCATTAATCTATGCCAAAGCATTGATGGTGTTATGTCAGTTGTTTTTAATTTCTTCTTTGGGCATCTGTAGTATCTTCAAGTATTATTTAAGAT